>NC_086447.1:763016311-763317248 GCF_028390025.1 Pseudophryne corroboree
TTAATTGAAATAAAAAAATATTTAATTCTGCAACGTCTAATGTTTATAGGCACACCAAAGATTATTTGATGGTTTTTGTATTGGATAAGACATAAAAATATACATGCCAAAGTGTGTTATTTTTATTTACTGTAACTTTAGTAACATAATTTTTTAATTTCTTTTTTTAAACATATTCATGTGATCCTTTGCATGTATCGGCATTCAATACCATAGCCTATGATGTCATAAACATCCCTATCTCAAATAGGATTCAGTGTGCTTTACTGGCGGAAGGGATGCCGGCTGTCCAAATCCCGACAGCGGCATCCCACCTGTCAGAATGCTGGAAGCGAGGTGAGCACGAAGAGTCCGCTTGCGGGCTCACTGCACTTGCCATGCTGCAGACTTGGTGGCTCGCTGCGCTCTCCACAGAATCTAAACCCAATCTATGGGTGTCGTGGACACCTACGAGTGGGAATAGCCCTGCTGCACCCGGATTCCGGCTGGTGGCATTGGTGGCTGTCGGTATTCCGGCGACGGATCCTGACCGGCAGGATCTCAACAGTTGAAAAATTAAACTCATCCCCTCAAACACTATAGGATATTTACTATCATGCTCACAAAGCCTTCGGAAAATCCTATCTTTAGTAAATATACCCCTAGATGTACTGTGGACAATGTGATCTGGGTTTTAATTTACTTAGATTATCTTTTTACATAGAAAACATTGCTTGCTGGTACGGTGTACCATTGAGTACCACCAGTTTATTTAAATACTGTAACTGGGTATACTGTAAAATAAAAATATTTCATAACACTTTACATGTTCTCTTAAGTTTTTTTAGATAACATTATGTAGTTTTTGAAAGCTTTGATATACATTAGTGTCCCAAAAGGACTTTCCATATCCTGTAGTGACTTAAAATAATAATCTCTAAATCATACTTTTACAGACGCTTTGCTCTGAACAACACTGAACATGGGCAGTCCAAAATGTCATACATTCTTGAGTAGTTATACAAAATAATGGTGTTAACCAGGACAATTAATACAAAAAATATAAATACTAAAATAATTGTATTTTTGCCATTATAACTGTACATTTTGGAAAAGACACATATTATTATTACAGGTTGAGTATCCCATATCCAAATATTCCGAAATATGGAATATTCCGAAATACGGACTTTTTTTGAGTGAGAGTGAGATAGTGAAACCTTTGGTTTTTGATGGCTCAATGTACACAAACTTTGTTTAATACACAAAGTTATTAATAATATTGTATTAAATGACCTTCAGGCTGTGTATATAAGGTGTATATGAAACATAAATGAATTGTGTGAATGTAGACACACTTTGTTTAATGCACAAAGTTATAAAAAAATATTGGCTAAAATTACTTTCAGGCTGTGTGTATAAGGTGTATATGTAACATAAATGCATTCTGTGCTTAGATTTAGATCCCATCACCATGATATCTCGTTATGGTATCTAATTATTCCAAAATACGGAAAAATCCGATATCCAAAATACCTCTGGTCCCAAGCATTTTGGATAAGGGATACTCAACCTGTATTATCAAACTGAGGTGCAGGATTAATAATAATCAGGAAATATGGCACTGATATCATACCTCCTAACTTGATCCTCTCCAGAAGGAACAGAATGCTCTGTTCCTGGACCTCCCTCTTCATTTATTATTGTCCTCACCTGTTGTGAAACACTTCTCTTATTCATTAACTTGTTCAAAACTGTCGGCAATCATAAATTAACAGGAAAGTCCAGGAGCAATGCATTTTGGGGGACACTTCGAGTTGATCGTAGCTGTGCTAAATTTAGCACAGCTACGATCATTGACACTGACATGCGGGGGGACACCCAGCACAGGTCTAGTCCGCCCCACATGTCAGTGCCGCCCCCCCTCGCAGAAGTGCAAAGGCATCGCACAGCGGTGATGCCTTTGCACTTCAAGAGTAGCTCTCGACCAGCGCAGCTTTAGCGTGCTGGCTGGGAGCTACTCGTTGCTCCCCGGCCCGCAGCGGCTGCGTGTGACGTCACGCAGCTGTTGCGGCCCGCCCCCTCGCGCGGTTCGGCTATGCCTGCGCTGGCCAGATCACGCCCATGAAACAGCGGCCGTTCTTCCCCCTCCCGCCCAGCGACCGCCTCTGCCTGTCAATCAGCCAGAGGCGATCGCAGCCCTGATATGGCCTTCGGCCGTATGGCATGCGCCGGCACACTACGACGCCGGCGCATGCGCAGTGGGGACCCGTTCGCTCGGCTGTGATAAAAAGCAGCGAGCGAACAGGTCAGAAAGACCCCCTCTGTCCCTCCTGCAGAGGGTCATGTTGGGAGGTATGTGATATTATAGTGAAATGTTAAAAAAAAAAACCCTAGTTCTGACTGAACCACACTGACTCATGACTGCCTGAATCACCAATGTTACCCTCCTTTGCAAAGCTATTCTCATCCATTGACAGCTCACTTTGAGTCCTTTATCTATCTCACAGTGCACAGTAACAGCCTTGAAGGAGCAATCAAACCCCACTGAGCTTTGTATGACCAGCATATATATTGCTTGCTGAAGCTATGGAAAATAATAAACTTCTGGCAATGAAATTCTGTACCCCTCATCTCCCAAGAAGCATATAACTCATTATGCAAGCTTGTCAGTCCTAATGTTAATTATTATATAATGTCTGGTGCATAAGAGACCCAGTGGCAAGGCTATCAGCAAAATCTGAAAGAAAAAAAATATTATTTATAGCAAAGTGTTATTGTCTTAAATATAAAATGTTTCTTATTTCTGTTAGAAATCTTCCATTTGTCATATTTTTTGAGAGAAGCTGATTTGTACATAGTAAAGTTATTTTCTAAATAATGCAACATTTTATTAAAAGATCATTATAAGATCACTGTCATTCAGATTCAGATGGAGTTATATGGAATAACAGAAGGTCATCAACATAATACCAAACTTTAGCTAGATGTACAATCAGGAAAAAATTGCAAGGGTTGTGTTTTAGCAAGTATTGAATGAAACAAGCAAGCTAAACTAAATCGTATTAAAGTTTTCATATGGTTAATGATAATGACACATTGGCCCAATGATACAGCTTATATTGCCTCTATATGAGTGTAGTGCCCCCCCCCCCCCAGAACTGGTCATATATACACACGGATCATTACTAGGCAAAACTGGAGCCCAGTGGAAAGATAACAGCTATCAGCTCATGATTGTGCTTATTTCCATACACAGATGCAGGTCTCTAGTACAAGGAAGAGGGAGGGGCTGCTAAATATATGTACGCAGAGGAAGAAAAGGGCTAAAATGTTAGAGGGAAGGAAATAAGGTCAAGCCTAATAATAAGTGGAACCAAAAAGTAAAGCAAATAATAAGAGTGGTAGGGATGGTCATTGATGGTTTGACCAATTGATGGACATTCCTGCTCTGTGACACGGAGGGTAGGATGTCTGTCATGGAATAGGGATGGGGATTTTGGGTACATGTGGGGGGCTAAATTCTGTTCCCCCTGTGCTGGGGAAAGATGACAAAAACATCATGGGTACTCCACAAGTGATGGAAAACGATCAACCATCAATGGTTGATGGCCATCCCTAGTGATTGGGAAGATAGTGGCAGAGTGGCTGTACAGGAGGATCCCATTCCAGGTGCTGTGTTGTCTTTTCCCTGATATTCACTCAAAGTGTCTTCAACTGAACCGCCTCATCTAATTTATTCTTGTCAGTGCTCTACCAGAGCAACTCTGATCTTTATGCAGTTGAATACTCTCCAGATGGTCTCTATTATATACAATTTCCATCTCAGCTTCATTAGGAATTATCACGGTACTTACCTCTGCCTGTGTCTCAGCTGCAGTTTAACTTTTGAAGCTTGAAAGTCATGCTTTACACTTGACCGTATAATTCATTGTTGACCTTTTGGAAGAGTACCCTTGAATAGTTGATCATTTCTGGATGACTGGCTTCATATTACTAACTCTTATTTAAGAACATAGCAAAAGTAATAAATAAAACTGAATGAAATGTCAAAAGCAACATGCAAATGCTCTTTTCTTTTTCATCCACTAGGGGTCACTGGAGAACTCTTGGGATATGGACGGTGCGATAGCAGGGATAGGCACATTTAAATATTTAAATGTGTAACCTTCCTCTCCCTCCATACTCCCAAGATGCCTCAGTGTTTTTTTATGTGCCTCATGAGATAGCACATCCTGGACTGAAGTTCCAGATCTTTTAATTTTATTTTTAATTTTTACTTTTTAATTTTTCTCCACAGCCCTTCCCAGCTTATTAAGAAGATTGGGTCTGGGTCTGTGTGTACTGCTGTTGGCAGTAGAGGCTTGTCGGCACTCAAATAGAGGAGTCCCGCCATAGACCTATATCAGCTTTAGCTGATTCAGACTAGGGCTGCAGGAGCTGGACAGCGCTTGAATGTAGAAGCACCATCAGAGCCTCCACTAAATTTCCAAGCAAGGTAAGGAGCGGGCAGGCAGCTCACACTGTTGTTGCTCCATTTTATGTTGTGCACATTTCCTCGGGAGCAGGGCGGTCAGCTCATGGTGCCGCCCCTCCAGGTGCCTTTCCTGTTGTAGCACTGCTGGGAGCCCAGCCCAGCCACGCTGTAGCCGCACGGCGCCTGCCACTGCCTCCACCGCTCCCCCCGCTGGCTGCCCGCCACTCCCAGTGTACAACTAAGCCATGGACAGCATCACGGCTGCCGCAGCTCGCTCATACTCCATCCACGGACAGCTCATACAGCTCGCGCTGCTGCTGGCCGCCGTCACTCCCTCACAATCCTGCAGCATCAAGGTAGCAAAAAGGCGGTTCTGCAGACCGTGATTCAGTCTCTTGTAGATTCATCAGTTTTGATTCCGGTTTACAAACAGGGTCAAGGTTATTATTTTAATTTTTTTTTGTAGTACCACAGCCGGTCGGCTCGGTCAGACGATACTGTACCTAAAGGGGCTCAATCAGTATGTCACTTACTACATATTCAAGATGGAATTCCTGCGGTCAGTGATTACAGGTTTACAACCACAGGAATCATAATTTTGCTGGATCTCAAGGATGCGTACTTATGCATTCCAATTTTGGCCACGGCATCAGGCATACTTAAAGTTTGCAGTACAACAAAACCATTATCAATTTCAGGCACTACTGTTTGCCCTCTCATCAGTGCCTCAGGTATTCACAAAGGTGATAGCTCATCTCAGATCCCTGGGAGTGATAATAGTTCTGTACTTAGACGACCTTCTCATGAAGACTACGTCTCAACAAATACTTCTTCAACATGCCTTACTAATGTGCAATGTGCTAGTTCAGCATGGTTGGATTGTCAACTTCAAGAAATCAAGCCTGGTTCCATGTCAAAGAATTCAATTCCTAGAAATGAGTCTGGATACGGTGACTCAACGAATTTACCTTCCAGAACAGAAAGCACAAAGTATTCATCTTCTAGTACAGTTTGTGCTCGATCCACAGACAGTCTCGGTGCACTCGTGCATTCGACTGATAGGAAAGATAATGGCGTCTTTAGAAGCACTCCACTTCGGATGATTTCACTCACGTTCTTTTCAACTGGATCTTCCCGCACAGTGATCAGGCTTTTGTCTACAGATTCATCAGATGGTGCTCTTGTCTCCAAGGGCCAGAGTATCACTACTCTGGTGGCTCCACATACTCAATCTTACCGCAGGAAGATGGTTCGGAGTCTGGAATTGGATAATTTAGATGATGGACGCAAGTCTCAGAGGTTGGGTAGCAGTGGTCCAACATTATCAGCTTCAGGGTCTATGGTCAGACCGAGAAAGATTACTGTCAATAAATGTCCTGGACCTCAGGGCAATTTACAATGCACTGCGATAGGCAGTTCACATGCTCCAGTCTCAGACTGTTCAGGTTCAGTCAGACAACGCAACGGCATTCACATACATCAACACACAAGAAGCGACTTGAACTTGCATGGCTATACGCAAAGTTGCTCGAATCCTGAATTGGGCCGAGCATCACCAAGTGATATTGTCGTCAGTGTTCATTCCAGGAGTGGACAACAGAGAAGCAGATTGTCTCAGCCTTCAGGATTTTCATCCAGGAGAATGGGCGTTAAATTCAGAAGTGTTTCAGATGTTAGTCCGGCGGCGGGGTTACCCATCTTGCCAAAATCATCAAACACCCCAGTATGTGTCCATAACAAGAGATCCAAAGGCAGTGGCAGTGGATGCTCTCACAATCCCGTGGCCGTACTGCCTTGTGTATCTATTTCCACCATTTCAGCTGCTTCCTCGGTGGCTAAAGCGGATCAAAAGAGAGTCCACAACCGTCATACTAGTGGCGCCTCATTGGCCTCAGAGAGCGTAGTTTTCGGATCTCCGTTGTCTACTCGCAGACGATCCTTGGCCGCTTCCGCTACGTCCAGACCTGCTACAACAGGGTCCATTTCTTTACCCCGATTTAGTGCTGCTGCGTTTGATGGGGTGGCTGTTGAAAACGCTCTTTTAAGATGAGAGGGCATTCCACAGTCGGTTATACCAACCATGTTACGTGCTAGGAAGCCAGTTACAGCATTTCATTATCACAGGATTTGGCGAGCTTATATAGGTTGGTGTAAACCTCAGAAGTTTCCGACATCTTCTTTCAAGTTATCCCGTCTGTTGCTATTTTTACAGATGGGATTAGATGGAGGACTACGTTTAGCTACACTAAAGGTGCAAGTCTCTGGTTTGTCAATTTTCTTTCAAAGGAGGTTGGCTCTTTTGCCAACAGTTCACAATTTCCTGCAAGGTGTCCTCAGAGTTCAACCTCCATTTATACCACCTACAGCTCCATGGGACTTGAATCTCGTTTTAGATTTTTTACAGTCTTCAATTTTTGAACCCTTACAACACGTGGATGTAAAGTTTTTAACATGGAAAACAGCTTTTCTCCTAGCCTTAGCTTCGGCAAGGCATGTTTCACAATTGGGTGCCTTATCATGCAAGCCACCGTATTTGGTATTTCATGATGACAGAGTGGAACTTTGGACGTATTCCGCTTTTTCTACCAAAGGTAGTATCTGCTTTTCACATCAATCAACCAATCATAGTTCCGGTTTTTTCCGAAGGTTCAGGAACTCAAGCTACTTTGGATGTGGTATGCGCACTTCGCGTTTATGTAGGCCGAACATCAACAGTATGTAAAACAAATACATTATTTGTTCTCTATGATGCAGTCAATATATATTTGCAAGCTTCCAAGCAGACCTCAGCCAGATGGATTAATCTAACCATTCATCAGGCTTACTTTCATGCTAGTCTACAACCGCCTGCATCCATTTCAGCACACTCCACGCATTCTGTGGGAACGTCATGGGCAGCAGGCCGTGGAGCCTCTACAATGCAACTTTGCCGTGCAGCTGCCTGGTCATCACTGCACACGTTTTGTGCGCTTTTACAAGTTTGATACTTTTGCGGCATCAGCATCTTATAATGTTATATGTAATTCTCCACTGTTCATCCTCTAACTCCTATTCGGCTCAGCAAAAAACACTGAGGCATCTTGGGAGTATGGAGGGTGAGGAGGGTTACACATTTAAATATTTAAATATGCCTATCCCTGCTTTAGCACCGTCCATATCCCAAGAGTACTCAAGTGACCCCTCTGGATTCAATGAAAAGGATTTATCTGGTAAGTACCAAAATCCTATTATTGCCAGCTGTGCAAGTGCATCCCCTCCATCAACTCATTGGTTACATCTGTGGAAACACCTTTGCCATTTGCAGGCAAAAAGTAAACACTTTGAGCTTCAAGTCAAAAATAAATCACCTGAGAAAGAGAACAATGGGCCTGTTTAGATTTTGTCACAACTGAGGGCTTGCACTGGTGGTGGCAAGCCTCAGTTGTAGGGGCTGACGGATAGCTGAACTTAGGAGGTGAGATGAAACTCCTAGACATGCAGAGCAGATAGAGCACCAAAGCACGAAGGCGTGACCACGACAACTGGAAATAACTTTTAAGACTTTTATTAAACTTATACCACAGTGGTTATTTGTAAAAGGTATAAGACAGTTCTTGAGAGTCTCTGAGTGTTGCCGGATGAGACCGGTGGCCAAGGAACTTAGCTGGGAGTGCTTGTGGATGCTGGGGATCGCAGATGTAGCACTGAGATGATATATGTTGATATGAATGGTATTAGTAGCAAAGTCCTGATAGGAAATATAAACCAGGCACCGCTGGAAGCTGCTGGTGGGAGCTGATAATAGAACAGAGTACAAAGGCAGGGAAGTCAGGCTGCACCACAAGGTGTTAAACTGGTGCTGGTCTCAGGAGAACTAAAGACTGGAACATGCACAGCGGAGGAGAGACTGGAATCACCGGAATGGCAAACGAAGCACTGACAGCTTCCTGGTTGCTGGGACAGGATATTTATACCTGCTGAGAAGCAGGCATTGGTTGACAATTACCCCAGGCTACAGCAGCACAGCAGATTAGTGGAAAGAGTAACATGTACTTACATCCAACATGGCTGCGCCCATGACAGAGTTTGAAGGGGAAAAGAACCATGTGCCAAACTACAATGGCGGCGAAGGCCGCAGTAACAGAAGGCTCCACACTCTTTCACACACACAGCCGCATAGGGATGGCGGCGGCAGCCGCAGTGCAGAGAGAACGTCACCTTCAGCTCCAATGCCGTAAGATCGTGCGCGCGGCAGCACTGGCCACGGTGGGACTGAGAACACCATACTGGTAGTAAGTGACATCACTGAGAAGGCCGCTGAGCCAGCGCTGTGGAACAACAAATAAGGTAATGCAAACAATACACCACCTAGCAAGCGGAACCCCCGGCCCTGGAACACTGAGCCAATCTCAGGAGGCATGTAACTGGCAGAAAATGGTGTCTAGTTACCCGGATTGTGACAGCTTTCATGTGTCATATTTGTTCATTTTATTGTGCTGATTGCATTTATTCAGGCACTTCTCTATATCTAATATGTCTTTGCAACTCAAAAGGTGCTCCAATTGAAGTAATGAGCAATCCCTACCTCATGGGATGTGTAAAGATCAAGGCTTAAAAAGACTCTGCACATTTGCTAGACTGGGGGGAGTGCCCTTTAATGTTTCAGTCTGCTCACTTTGCAGGTCATAATACATATGTGGCCAAATTGGTTGGTACCCTGCCATGAAAAAAGAAGAAATCATATTTTTCTATTTATAGAAATCAGATTTTGCATTCAACAGAATATTCTAAATGATAAAATAAATGAAAATGGTATGGACAAAAAAGATGGGATCCCTAGCCAAATATTATGTTGCACAACCTTTACAGGCAATCACTGCAATCATGCAATTTCTATAGTTCCCAATGTGATTTCTGCACCTGTCAACATGTAGTTTGGTCTACCCTTCCTGAGTAAACTGCTCCAGCTGTCTCAGGTATGATCAGTCCTTTCACCAGCCTGCATGTTTCAACTTTGTCCATAGATGTTCAACAGGTTTTAGTTCACGGACCATAGAAGTCCACTTCAAAATAGTCCGATTTGTTGTACTTATCCATACTGTCCGTTTTGGGTCATTATTCTGTTGGAGTACCCATGGCCTGTGACTGAGACTGCATGTTATGCAGAAAGTATTCATTCTCTCATCTGCTGAAGAGTCCAATATGAGCGTCCGAGTCCCCTACACAAAAACCAATGTGAAGGGATCACTGCTTACAGTACATTTACACAAGAGCTTGTGCATTTGTCTTGAGCCATCGTGTCCGATGGGTGAGGTGTGCTGCTTCCCATGCTAAGAGTCCCGGGTTCAGACCCAGCGCCTCACAGAAGCCCACAGCAACTGTATGGAGCAAGCAGCGGTATCGATATTGCAAGAATCAGGGCACTGCTGAAGGAGCGTCTCTATACACTAGTTAAAATACAGTATACTGTATACACAGTGGCAATGAGGTCCCCTAGAATAAGCAATTAATAAAAATAATATTTTTTCTGACACTATTAAATTTTTTGTTTTGGGGTCATCTACTGTAATAGTACCTTCATATTCAATAGAAACATGTACACATAATTTACATACATCAGAGCAAAGCTTCATGAGCGTCTAATTCCGCTATCTAAAATACACCCATAGACATATCAATAAATGTAAAAATACAGCAGTATGTGCAGATGCAACCACAGTAAGTGTTCGAGCAATAGTGTGTAGTACATATTTTAGCTAGGGCATTGAGACACTCCTTCAGCATTGCCCTGTAGTCTGTAAAACCTATGCTGTCACTGGCTCCATAGCTGATGGCTTCCACGGGGCAAGGGATAATGGGCAGCAGCCATTTTGTCAATTTGCTATGTGATCGAGTCTGGTGTATAGTAATGTGCATAGAGCTCACTTATCCCCATCAACCCTGTGTGTTTTAGCTAGGGTATTCAGATGCTCCTTCAGCATTGCCCTGTAGCCTGCAAAACCTATGCCATTGCTTGCTCAATAGCTGAGCACAGTCACGAAGTGGTGGTGGGGGGGAATCACAGGCGGCAGTCATTTCAGTTTGCTATGCATCAGTCGAGTCCGGTGTATCGTTATGTGCATAGAGCTCGCTTATCCCTATTGCCCCTGTGTATTTTAGCTAGGGTATTCAGACGCTCCTTCAGCATTGCCCTTTAACTTGCAAAACCTATGCAGTTGCTGGCTCCATAGCTGAGGGCTTCCATGAGGCAAGGTGTCATGGGTGGTAGCCATTTAAATCGAGTCTGGCTTGCTACAGTATTGTAAGTATACTGTATGCTGCATAGAACCTTATCATCGTAGCCGCTGTGTATTTTACAGTAGATACGCTCCTGCAGCTTTGCCCTGCTTTATGTAAAACTTGTGTGCACTTTGCCCTGCTTTACTGTATGTAAATCTTGTGTACAATAGATACAAAAATAAAAAATGTATAAAGTGTCAGGAAAAAATTAACATGCATTCGCACTTTGGTAATCAAACCCGGGACTCTAAGCATGGGAAGCGGCACACTTCACCACGTCGCCACATGACAGATACATAAGTCCATTGGTTTTAATTATGCAGTAATGGCTACGGGATTTGGACACTCACATATCCATAACATCAATAGTCCATACTGTACCTGTAACACGTTTGTTTGCGTATGTATACACTACTGTTTTTATTTGTTGATTTGTCTGCGGGACTTGGACGCTCACACATTCCTAACATCAATGGACTATACTATGGCTTTATCACGTTCGTTTGAGTCTGTATACTGTATACTGTATTACTGTATTGAATCTGTACACTGTAATATACTGTACTGTTGTAGCATATTGTAGTGTAATGAGACGCACCAGTAAAGTAGTTCTTGTAGTTCGGTTTTGTATTTTAATGGAGACCACACGCATACGCAATGGTGATTTTAATAGGCGGCATCTGGTGGATGATCGCAGGTATTACAAGGTAATGCCAAATGCTCTGTGTGCCTCCCAATGACTAGGCGCGCCACCCTACAACTAGGCAAGCCTCCTTGCACCCAGGCATGCTGTGTATGCCTGATCGCGACTAATGCCTCAGCCAGCCAAGATAATGGAGACTCCATCTGTAGGTGAGTATTAAACATGGGTGCAGGGTGTGCTGGTTTGGTCTGATATGCTGGAGGTAGGGATGCCGGCGGTCTGAATACTGACTGCAGAATCCCGTTGGTGAGAATCCAGATAGATGCAAGGTAAGTACACTTATTCTCCCCAATGCCCCCATAACCCTCCCTTCCTGCGGCCTAAAACTAACCCTCCCCGCCACCCCCGCAGCCTAATCCTAACCCTCAACATGGGTTCCTAAACTTAACCCCCATTCCCGCAGCCTAAATGTAATACTACCTCCCCCCCACACACACAAGCTAAACCTACCCCCCCCCATTCCCCCCCATGACTTACCTATCTGGTGGTTCGGCAAACATTCATTCAGGATCCCAGCAGTCAGGATTCCGGTGCTGGGATTGTGATTCTAGTCGAGATGCTGGCGTCGGCATTCTGAGCAGTGTCAGGATTCTGGCTTCAGTAATGCCAAGATCCTGACTGGATCCTGGGTGTGCGGCGTGTGCTGCAAACCCTGTAACTATTATATAGATACACCACTGGCCTTGAAGAGATGATACAAAATGGGGATCTGCAGAATACTAAAGCAAGATGTACAAAATCCATGCACTGTTTATCCTACCCATGAGAGTACCAGATGATGCAGCCATCTTGGATGCACTATATAGGTTACAATGTGTGAGATAAGCAATATATGAAAGTAAGATTTATAAGGATTACATGAAGAGTGACTAACTCCTGCATAAGTAGTTCCACATATTGTTCATTCTGCCCACGAAAGTACCAGATGAGGCAGCCATCTGGGGTGCACTACATTGGCTACAGTGGATAGGATAAGCTGTTTGTAGAAGTGTAATATACTGTATACAGTGGGGAATCACAGAGAATAAAACAACAACAAAAGGAATGAGGAATTGTATGAACATATATGGGGGGTCATTCTGACCTGAACGCTCGCTGCAGTTCTTCGCAGCGCAGTGTTCAGAACAGAACTGCACATGCGCCGGCACCACAGGCGTGGCCGGACTGTGCGGGGGGGCGCAGCAGCTATCTGACATCACACTCAGCCGCTGTGAGCCAGGCAGCGACGAGTAGCTCACGGCCATCATGCAAAAGCTGCGCTGTCCAGGATCTACTCCTGAGGTAAAGAAGCATCACCAGGTGAAGTTGCAGGAGGGTGTAGTAGTAGCATGCAGGGATGGACTGGGGCTCTATAATGGTCCTGGCATTGTAGTCACATGCGCATGCGTGCAACCAGGGGGCATGGTACCGGCTCACAGGGTTTATAGGCATGCTTCGTGTCTCTGTATTCCAGGTGGCCGAGTAGAGCACTGGGAGGCTGCTCTGCTTGGCCAGACTGGTCTCTGTGTGGCTTGACCAGCCCATCAGGCCATCTGCCCATTACTTTATGCCTAAACTGCAGGCATGAAGATGGCAGACAAGTCTGTGTATAGGCTTTTATAGTTATGAACTTGTGTAGGAGATACAGACTTAACTCATACAGATTGAGGGAATGTTTGAGCCATTTGGTCAGCAAGCTAATGTACAAAAGGAATGTTGCAGGAATATAGGGTCAAATTTGTAAACAAACCTTAAAACAATAATAATAAAATATTATTATTATTATTATTATTATTAATAATAATAATAATAATAATAATAATAATAATAATAAAAAATATACGGGTATAGCACAACAAAACATCCCTTAAATACTAAGGCAAAACTCCAGCAGATAAAAACCCCAAAGAGAAAGAGAAGAAAGAGAAGTACTGTATATTTACTCCAGTAAATCTTTTCTTTGAAATATTTATTATAGCGCCAGATATCTAAGTATGTATAATCTCATCCTACAGTCATGTGAGAATACAATATAACCAAAGCAATGATCATTAGCTTCTCAGAAACTGAAAACATTATCCAATGGTTTGTTTTTCCTTCAGTTTATCTCAGGAAACACTGTTGGTAACAGTTTAAAAAAAAACATTCAAGTAAATTGATGTTATGCATCGATCATGGCAGTAGCACTTGAGTAGATAGTGCCTAGAAGCCTCTAGCCCCCTGTGCAGAGAAGATCTCTGAGACGTACTATTTTTCTGCAGCCCTCTATGAGACCTGTTCATTAAACCAACACTCTGTGATTTTGAAATTCGGTCTTTTTATCTGAAAGTCACAATACTGTATGTCTGCAACCGTAAATGTTTTATTCAAAGTTACCAATTGCTCATTTATTTTGTTGCCATGTGGATTATGCAGGCAGGTAATTTGTAATGAGTATCACTAATCGCAAAATAATCATGCAGTAAAATATTACCCATCAAATAGCTTCCATTCACGGTTTTAAAAAGTACAGTTATAAGTGGGTAGCAGTTGATTTACCGACGGACACAATACCGACCGTCATAATCCCGACAGACATTGACCAACAGTCAAAATACCAACATTCATTATGCCAACATGTTCAAAATGCTGACATAGTCAAAATACCGACATTTGAATTGTCGACATGTCAAAATGCCAACATGCGTTTTTTGTCAATTTTTGCCCCAAAACAGACTTGTTCATACTTTACCATCCCAGTGGACCTGGAGGGGGAATATAATAGTGTGCCGAGCGCAGCAAGTCACTGTACCTGAAGCATGGCGAGCGCAGCGAACCCTGCGAGGGTACACCATATACTTAGACAGTGTCCATGTCGACCTAAGTCGACATTGCCACAAACACCCCCCCCCCGGAAGAACTCATGTTGGTAGTTTGACCTGACAGCATTGCAAATGTCGGTATCCTGACTATGTCAGGATTTTGAACATGTCGACATAATGAATGTCGGTATTTTGACCGTGTCGGTATTGTGACTGTAGGTCAATAGCTGTCGGGATTATGACCATCGGTATTGTGTCCGCTGGTAAATCATACTGAACCCTTATAATATAAGCATTATCTGCAAAGCACTAAGGGGTAAATTTACTAAAGCTTCTAAAACAGAAAGTTGGTGATGTTGGCCATAGCAACCAATTAGATGCTGTCTATTATTTCTCTGTTGCCTTTTAGAAAATAGACGGCATCTGATTGGTTGCTATGGGCAACATCACCAATTCTCTGTTTTACAAGCTTTAATAAATGTACCCCTTTAGTCTAGACTCTAGGTTCCAAAACGCGGTCCTCAAGACACCCCAACAGTCCAAGATTTAGGTATATCCATGACTCAGCACAGATGGTTAAATCAAATTGACTAAGGTGCTAATTAAGTCACCTGTGGCCAAGCATGGATGCATTTAAAACCAGGACCGTTGGGGTGCCTTGAGGACTGCGTTTGGGAATCTCTGCCATAGTGGTAAATTGCTTTCTACCTGTCCACAATGCAGTGAGTGCAGGAGTGACTCTGATAATCTACAGTAACAGATTTTTTCTATTTAATAAAATAACATTTATAGCTGCCTACATATTAAATAAATTAAAATAATAACATCACTTCAGGAAAATGTTTCTACAACTTAGTTTCAGGGCACCTGAAAAAAATATGATGGAAAGCAGTGAGTTAGCAGCTGTGGAAAATTGAGGTCTGCTGTTGAAAGATAAGAAATTATTTATATGATGGAAATAATGCTCAGTCACAGACTCCAATTTATCCAAGATAAAATAAATTAATACTTGAAATATAATTAAAAATTATGTTATTTTATAAATGAAATAGCTATCCTCCTAATATGATCTTCAGTAGCTTAACTAGACCCAAGGGCCCTCATGCAAATTTTAAAGCTGAATCTTCCTGTAACCAACAAATGTAATGTTTTGCCGTTATCATTGAGGATAAAATTGTCCCTATGGAAAATTTTGAGTTTGGTAAAGTGATACTGTACATGTCCATCCCCCACATGACCATACACTTCTCCTCTGACCACACTCTGAGGCTAGCACATGCCCGGTGTAGTCCTGTTTTGAATCATACTTAGCTATTCCTGGATTTCGACCGACTCTACCATACGTAGGTCATTTTTCCTTATGTTGCTCGTGCTACTCGCTACTGCCTGATGAAGTGAGCAGTGTGGGTGGCTTGATGACATGAATCGCATTAAGTTGTGTCAGTGTGACCATGTTCTCGCTTTACAATGTCTGTAATCACTGTTTTGCATAGCAGGGGGCAGGACCACAATCATGATATTGTAGCTGGATCTATTCAGGAAACCGGCATTCGGCATCCCGGCATGGATCGAAATGCCGGCGGCTCTGCCAAGACTCCGGATTGGTAAGCTGCGGGGGTGGGAGTTAGGTTTAGGCTGGGGGGGAGGGTTAGGGGTAGGTTGCGGGCATGGGAGGATTGGGGCTAGGCTGCAGGGAGGGGGGTTAGGCAACCCTAGGATGGGTTAGGATTAGGCTACAGGGAAGGGGCGGTTAGGTTTAGGCTGTGGGAAGGGGGGTTAGGTTTAGGCACCACCAGGGAGAGTTAGGGGGGTGGAATTAGGTTTAGGCTGTGGGAAGGGAGGGTTAGAGGTGTAAGGAGGAGGGTAAACATAGTGAAATGGCATTCACGATTTAGGGATGCCGTTGTCGGTCATATGAGCGCCGGCATCCCATCCACTGAGATATTGTATGTATCCCATTGTAGCACCATGCCCCCCTCACTTTGCACTTTACAGCTAAGATGTCAGTAAAAAATGGTTGAATTTTGCATTGGTTGAAATAGGGTTCCATCCTATACTTTTCAAACAACCCATTTATGTGAGGATGAATGCACCTTAAAGTGAGCTGGGTCAAACCAAAACATCTTGCAGCGAGCGTCTGGTGCACTTTGTAAATGAAATCCGGTCTCTAGCGATTACATTATTGATAGAGCTAATTGTAGCAAAGAAGGAAGCCTACTTTTGATATGTAAATATGAACATTATTTTGCTACTGCTAGGGAGGTTTAAAGGGATTTTACTCTTTTAATTAAGTTTTTTGATGTTGAACTTGCAGCTTTCACGTAATTATTAGTTAAAGATTCTCATTTGCATATGAACAAAGATAAATTTGCACCCGTGTTTCCATGTCTTTGTTGTTGTTGTTGTTGCATGCATTTTAGATACATGCAACCTAAAATCTAGAATGTACAGTAGTTGTCTGTAGGTATGACGATCATTAGAACCAGATTTGCACCCGGTTCATTTAGGCAGAAAATTTTAAGCTGTAGGTAACATATTTGTAGATCTGGGTAACTGCAAATAAGATTGATCTTGGAGAATTTTGCTTTACTTGCCAGAAGTATAAGATGTGTAAAACACTAAATAAAAATGAGATTTGTTTGCATGTGCTATCATTTATTTAGCATCACCCTTATTTACAACACCCAAGTGCATTTAAATGCAGACATGTTGAGAGCTAATTTGTGGCCTCCCATGTAGAGAGTGAAGCCTAGAGAGTGTAAAAAGCTCAGTGCTCTGCATTTACTAACGTTGCAGGCTAGTGAGATGCTACCTTACTGGGACTGATTCTGACGTGGATGCTGTGCAGATCGGTGCTGTGTATTTTGTAAAAGACACCCACTGCCGGCTTCTCAGATCCACTGAATGCGACCAAAGATGCAGCATTGGCTCCATAGCTGCCCAGCAGACATCTGAGTAGCCCTCAGGTCACTCAGGATGTCCTGGAAAACCTACACTGGGCCGGTGAAACTGCATTCAAGGATGAAGCCACTGACTTGGGCATATCTTATAAATGGGGCTGACATGCCCCCATTTTGTGAATTGCTCCCTCACTATGCACCAAAATGGCTGTAGGCTGTCACTTATCCAGTGTGGCTTCTTCACATGCTCTGATCCAAAAACCATTAAAGTTTCAAAATAGCGTACATCTCTGAAGCTGCCGGCTTCACCATAATCGCCACCACCTGACCCTCAATATGGTCCCGGGAACATTGCACCTACTCCCCACCCACTTCTGTGACCCAGCTCGAGAGCATCTCAGGTCCTATGTATTTATATCATGTGGCATTAGATAAAACTATATCCAAACAGAAGTTTTATGTCATGGCAAAAAAGAACCAACTTTGCACGAAGGTAAACTGTAAATACATTGCTGAAGTGCACAGAAGAAACCCAGAAAGACAAACTGAATTTAACTAGAAATTCAAGAAATGAAAGACATCTGCAGGTATAACCTCCTTTAATTATCAATGAAACTTAGGTACATACACACGGTGCATTTTTGACTAAGTGCCAATTATGACTATACAATTTCCCTTGAACTCCCTGGAGCCCAGAACCACCAATTTTGACTATATTTACTTGCGATTTTGACTATGGGCCTAATTCAGACCTGATCGCTGCTGTCCGTTTTCACACAGCGGGTGACCAGGTCTGAACTGCACATGCGCCGGCGCCGCAGTGCGCCGGTTTATGCCAGAGAGCCGATGGAAATCTCAGCCCTGCGATTGCCTCTGCCTGATTGACAGGCAGAAGCGTTCGCTGGGTGGGAGGGGGCAGGCCGGCAGCATCTTGCCGCATATTTGGGGGCGCAGGCCATGCAACGCAGGCATGCCCGGATCATGCGCTGCAACCCAGGAAGTGATGAGTAGCTCCCTGTCAGCGCACAAGAGCTGCACTGGTAGGGAGCTACTCCTTAGGTACCTGTGCGGGGGGGGGGGAGGGGTTAGGGCCTGACATGTGGGGCGGATTAGGGGGGGAGGGGTTAGGGCCTGACATGTGGGGCGGATTAGGGAGGGGGAGGGGTTAGGGCCTGACATGTGGGGCGGACTAGGCCTGTGCAATTTTGATTATACTAGAAACTAGAATGTACACAAGATAGTCAAAATTGTCTTGCAGGCACAGTCTATTTTTTCTTGTGATACTGGCCCCACCGAAGCACGCTGTTTGATATGTGCTAACTTTATAACTATATTGTAAAAATCATAAGCACACATCGCACCGTGTGTATGCACATTAAGGGGCAGATTTAGAGGTGATCTTTGTGCACAGCGGCTGTGGAGATTCTGCAAATGATACAGGAGGCATATTACATAAATAGATACCTGCTGCCGACGTCTCTGATCTGCTTCAGCACCTGAAGACACAACAGATCATCTGCGCAAACATCGGATGTCTGAGTACCCCTCAGATACTCCCAGGTACTCCCTGACGAAGCCGCCCTCGGTGAAACGTGCACGCAGGTGGCACTACGGGTTACTGACCATCTTGTGGAAGGACAAAAAAAGATATGCATTTACTGGCAGATGAGATCCTGTGACCATCCACAATGTATCAAGATACTAATAAGTAGAGTACACCATTATGAATATGTATGAGCAGCACATAATGTATTTTTCTTCTTTAAGCTCACTCCGGGTGTAACATACTATTTCAATTAAATCACTAGCTAATATTAAAAAACAGCAGTGTTACTCCCTTTTTCACTCTGTGTTACCTCACGCACTAGCTCCCTGGCCATTCGATATTTTCAGATATGATGGGGAGAAGCAGCGGTGCATGGTAACTTTCGGAGATGCTCTGTATCCCTTATATTTCTTCTTTGGGCAATTGACTTACATTAATGTCACCACACACTGGGCCTAATTCAGGCCTGTTCGCTCACTAGGTTTTTTTTTCAGTCCTGCGTTCGCATAATCTCTGCCCATAGGAGAGTGTATTTTAGCTTTGCAAGTTGTGAACGCATATGTAGCAGAGCTGTACAAACAGATCTTGTGCAGTCTCTGAGTAGCCCAGGACTTACTTAGCCGCTGCGAACACTTCAGCCTGTCCGGGACCGGAATTGACGTCAGGATCCCTCCCTGCAAATGCATGGACACGCCTGCGTTTTTCCAAACACTCCCAGAGAACGGTCAGTTGCCACCCACAAACGCATTCTTCCTGTCAATCTCCTTACAAACACCCACACGAATGGATCCTTCGCACAAACCCATCACTGAGCAGTGATCCGCTTTGTACCCAAGTGTGACGTGCCTGCACATTGCGGTGCATATGCATGCGCAGTTTAGACCTGATCGCCCGCTGTACGAAAATGCAGCTTAGCGAACAGGTCTGAATTAGGCCCACGATCTCTCCCTTTTCTGTACTCTCTCATCGGCTGCGTATCCCGTATTAAGATGGTTACCATTAGCAACCGAGAGCAGAAGCACTCTCTTTCTCCTTTTTATCACCTACACTTGCTCACTAGCCTTCCGATGATCTGTGATATGATGGTGAGAAGCAGCGGTGTAAACTAGTCTCTGGTGAGACAGTAATTGTAACTTGCACTCGCTCACTGGCCATTCAAGTGATTTGCAATATGATGGTGAGAAGCAGCAGTGCATGATATT
The DNA here is from genome assembly GCF_028390025.1 of Pseudophryne corroboree. NCBI lineage: Eukaryota > Metazoa > Chordata > Amphibia > Anura > Myobatrachidae > Pseudophryne > Pseudophryne corroboree. The sequence continues at coordinate 763,036,157 of NC_086447.1, forward strand.
TCCCTAACATACTTTTGCCTATTATTCTCATTGCTACAGTTTTTGATGTCAGTGAAATACCATTATACATGTTTGTATGAGTGTTTAGAAAACACATTTTACAAAGGGTAATCTATTGCATTGTATTCATTCATTGCCACATGTGGCACAAATTTGATATGGGGGCTAATTCAGACCTGATCGCTGCTTTGCGTTTTTGCACAGCGGGTGATCAGGTGTGAACTGCGCATGTTTAGGCACCGCAGTGCGCTGGCGCATACCAGAGCTGCTATCAGCATCTCAGCCCAGCGATTGCCTCTGCCTGATTGACAGGCAGAGGCGTTCGGTGGGTGGGAGGGGCCAGGCCGGCGGCGTTGGCCCGCCATTTTGGGGGCGCAGTCTGGGCAGCGCAGATGTTGCCGAACCATGCGGGGGCAGGCCACGGTGACTGCGTGACGTCACACACAGCCGCTGCGACCCGGAGAACGACGAGTAGCTCCCTGCCAGCGCGCAGGAGCTGCGCTCCTAGGGAGCTACTCTTCAGGTACAAAAGCATCGCTGCCGTGCAATGCTTTTGTACCTGCGCGGTGGGGGGAAGGGCAGACATGCGGGGCGGACTAGCGCTTTGCTGGGCATTCCGCCGCATGTCAGGGTGGCTGATCGTAACAGTGCAAAATTTTGCATGGCTACGATCAGGTCTGAATTAGGCCCATAGTGTCATCACGTTTGCAACATGCTGCAGAAACTCTGATGTTGCCATTTGCCTTTTTTTTTCAAAAAGTATCTGTTACAGGCTCTTTCATTTGCAGGTACAGTATATCAGAATAAGGCATAAACCACGTAACTATAAGCCTGTAATACAGTATTGTGATTTGTATTCATGCATTTACATATACACATGATAGATGGCTTGATAGAGAAAGAACACACGATACAAACGTTTAAGCAATCTTTTGATGTTACTATAAGGTGGATGTCTCTGTTGACTTGTGATTGGTATTAGAAAACCTATTGAGGGGAGTGTCATTTTGGCATAATTATTACTCTGTGTTATCAGTTTTGAGTCATAACAAGGTTTGATACGAGTTCAAAATCTCCTGTTTACTTATAAATGTTAAGTAGTTGTTCGTTTGAAAGTTAGTCCACATATAAAAGTTAAGTTTTGAAGTTTTTATTGACATACAATAAGAGTGCCCCAGAAAAAAAGAGTTTTCTTTTGTCTTTGTTCTTCTATATATTAAGTTTTAACTCTTGGGAGCACCCCCGGTTCTCTAATTATGGCTTGCGTTTTGTACATGCCGCCATGGTGATACTTGCATCAGTGTTTGTAATAATAACATGTCATACATTTCTGTCAGCATTCCGGTTTATAAATATTGATAGTCACCTATTAACAAGGTGATTACCTACCTACCTACCACCACCCTTTTACTCTTTCTACCCCTCAGGTTACTCAGGATGTCCAGTTAATTCACACAGGCGGGCCCAATGAAGCTTTGTCCAAGCACGCAACCGCTGCCTTCAGCATGCCCAGAAAACGGGGCAGACATGCCCCAAAATGGCTGCACACTGCCACTCACCTGACATCTGTAGCCGTACTGCATCCGTAACTATTCCTGATCTGCACATACGCAGTGCAGTTCCTGCGCATGCACTAATAAAAAAGTCGGAAAAATGTGAAAACATTTCTCTACAATGCAACAATTCCGAGTGCACCCTTTTCATTTCCTCCTTAAATGATACCAATCTTAAAATGTTTTCCCATTGCTTCTGCAGTACAAGCATTTTGAAGTTAACTAACAACAAGCAGATTACAGTTCAGTTTTGTGAACACTGGACAAGCCGGCAACTAGATCATGTGGGAGGAATTTACAATCTAGATATAGTTAGTTCGAAGCCAGATAAAGCTACATGGTATCTGTTGATGAGCAAGAAATATCATCAAGCTAATAATCACAACTTGATGCTTACTGAAGAACACAGAAAGGATACAGACGTCATGCTAAGAGAATGGCAATTTTACTTTAACCTGTGATAATGTTGTAGATGTAAAACCCATCAGGACCAGCGTGGAGCATAATATGAAGTCACTGGTATTGAAACAGTAGTCATTGACAGCTGTGATGGAAACATAGTATAACCACTGACAATCTAATGGACAAGCTTGTATTGGAAGCTAGTGACATTGTGGTTTAGCTAACAAGAACAGACTCAAGGACAAGCCACAAACCCACTGATTCGGTCAATGATATCATGGAACATTTCCAGTCATTTCACGATTTATTTTTCTCTCTACCGACCAGAGAGGAAACTGCTCAATGTTCTAAATGTGCTAAACACAGTTGCAGTCATTACTGCAATAAAGTATGATGTGAGAACATAAGAAGAGAAAAAATGTACTGAAAACTTCACACATGTGCAGTAGTTTTGGAGGGGCAGCATACAATAAAGAACTACTGTATTTATAATTCAGCCGTTTATTGGAATAAAACAACAAGTTATAAAAGTGCAGAAAGATACAAATATGAATAAATACATAATGACAGGCTGACACAAAAGCATAGCTACTATAGGTGCAGAGAGAGAGCAGCTGATATGGGAAACAGTGCTGAGAGATGTGTTATATACGCTCTTCATCACTGGTAGAAACATAGGTTCCCTCACAAATGTTTGCATTGGGGCCTGCAATACAGGGCCGTAACTAGATGTGGGTAGATGGTGCTTTGCACTTGCCCTGTGGGCACACCATCTGCATCCAGCCTGATTAGCCAGCCGCCTTTGTAGCTGCTGCGCTGACTGCTATGTACATTACAGCCTTCGCTGCCACAATGTGTACACATCACCGCAAGAATGAGTTTGGCTACAGCTGTATGGGGCACTTGTATAATCTAAGAGACTGGCATAATGATTGGTAACTAAACATAAGAAATGGGAATGGCCACTGATAGAGGGATCAAATACTGTAGTTCACCTTTTTATTTGTGCAATAACATTTTAAATGGTTAATTCTGTTATACTATAGTTTTTTTCCAATTGCTTATAGATAAATGTAAAAAAGAATACCTAGCAAATATCATGTTTTTACAACATGCTTCTTTTATTTCAGACATGCGGATTGTGTTGTTTATAAATCTGGCCCTCAGACCATCATTAATAACACAGTCAATAGAGCACCATCGTAGTGTAATCAACAGTTCAGGATGGCCTCTTAGCATTCTGGATGCAACAGGCATATAACAGCATATCAAAAATCAACCAAGCAGATTATCTGAATGTCACAGAACAGCAACTGCATCAAATTATACAGTACATGGAAAGAGATGAAATGTTACAGGAATTAATTTATTCTGATGGTCAAAAATATTAAACAAATCATAAGCCATGTGCATAACATATATATATGACTAGTTAAAAGCCCGTCAAAATGACACCAGGACACCAGGGTCATATTATATGGGGGGCGGTCGCTGCTCACACTAGAGCTGCTAGGTTGCTGGAAGTCCTGCTGCCTGGAGCCAGGGCTCTGTCATGCTGAGTGTGTGTAAGTGTCTGTGTATAGTGGTAGCTATATATATATACATATATATATATATATATATATATATACAGTAGATGCTGCATATTTGTAATGGGGAGGCTGTAATGATGCTGCACTGTATACACCAGTACTGGCACATGTAAGCTCACCAGTGCTGACACAGCTTCTGGCCAGGCTGGGGGTAGAGGACACCAATAACTACCAGCAGGTGGCCGGAGGGGTCTGTACATGGCCTGCCCGGGGTGTGGAAGGAGCGAGCACAGGGCTCTGCCCCTCCACTAGCTCACTGTATATATAAAGCAACTGAGCTGGTTATCTGCCTCCTCCTTTACCCGCATCATCTGGAGCCCCAGTACCGACCCCTCCTCCCGGTCACTGCACTGGACACCTCACACAGCGTCTCATTCCTCCCTGCCGGACTGATTCACCTCCCCCTGCTTGTAAGTGGCTACACGTGTCCCCGGTGCCTCCACTCTGAGCGCTGTAGGGCCGCCTGGTGGTTACCGCTTCCGTTTCCTAATTACTGCTGCTACTATTTGCCACGTGCAGTGTGTGTGTGTGTGTGTGTGTGTGTGTGTGTGTGTGTATATATATATATATATATATATATATAGGGGCAGTATATGGTGTGGGGTGCAGAATATGGAAGAGGATGGGGGTGCAGTGTATGGTATCCAGACTCTAGGTCGACACCCATCGGTCGACAATGGATATGTCGACATTAGAAATATGTTGACGCTGCCATTAGGTCGACGTTTACAAGATCGACATGAAAAAAAGTCGACATGAGTTTTTTGGTGTCATTTTCTCCGTCAAGTGACCGGGAACCCCAATTAGTGCACCGCATCCCCTTGCATGCTGCGGGCAAAATCCGCCATTGAAAATGATGTTACTTCAGATTACATTTTATATATTCCTTTTTGCAACATTTTCAAATACAAGTTTTTTTGGGAGTAGATGTGACCTACAATACTTGATGATAATAATAATAATAATTATAGTAGTAATAAAATATTTAAAACTTGGAGAGAGATGAAGTGGAGAAAGTTAAAGTACAAATCATCAGCTCTTGTCACTTTATGGACTGTGTTTAAAAAATTACAGGAGGTGATTTGTTGGTCCTTTAGATGCGTCATCGCTTGAAGAGAGAGAAAGTACCAGCCAATCAGCTCCTAACTGACATGTTACAGGCTGTGTTTGAAAAATGACAGGAGGTGATTGGCACGTGCTTTTTCTCTCTCCATTATATCACTTTCCAAGCGATGATGCATCTAGCCCTCTATCTCTTTATTAATTATGCTCATGTTGCCAGCACTGAATCCATGCTGCTAAATACCATCTAGGAATCCAATATGTAGGAATCATGAAATGTCCTGAAACAGGTTAGAAAGGTTTAAGTGAAGCACATTCTAGCTCAGGGCGGGAGCTCCTGTGACATTATAAAGACATTCCTGGGGTGAAGCAAAGGAATGGAGAGCCCTGTTGGAACAGAAGAACCTGGGGGCTAATTCAAACCTGATTGCTGCTGTGCGTTTTCACACAGCAGCGATCAGGTCTGAACTGCACATTCGCTGGCGCCGCAGTGCGCCGGAGCATGCCAGGCAGCTGACAGATGCCTCAGCCCTACAAATACCTCTGCCTGATTGACAGGCAGAGGCGTTCGCTGGGTGGGAGGGGGCGGGCCGGCGGCGTTTGCCCACCATTTTAGATCTGAACTGTGCATGCACCGCAGTGTGCCGGCGCATGCCAGACAGCTGATTGACAGGCAGAGGCGTTCGTTGGGTGGGAGGGGGCGGTCCGGCAGTGTTTGGCTGCCGTTTTAGGGCACAGTCCGGGCAACGCAGGTGTGCCTGGACCATGCAGGGGGCAGGCCGTGGCAGCTGTGTGACATCACGTGCAGCCACTGTGACCGTCACAGCGACGGGTAGCTCCCTGCCAGTGCCCAGGAGCCGCACTGGTGGGGAGCTACTCTTCAAGTACAAAAGCATTGCCACCGTGCAATGCTCTTGTACTTGTGCGATGGGGTAGGGCCTGACATGCGGGGCGGACCAGCCCTGTGCTGCGCGTTACCCCCCCCCCCCCCCCTCATGTCAGGGAAGCTGAGCATAGATGTGCTAAATTTCGCACATCTACGATCAGGTCTGAATTAGGCCCATGGTCTCTGTTTAAACTACTAACATTTACTTGTTTCAGATACATAAAAACAGTATTGACTTCCTTATGCTTACATTGTTTCTTACATTCTACTTGTAAAGCAAAAATGAAAACTCTTAATAACAAAAATTCTAACCGCTTTAAGAAAGGTCATTGTACAGAAAAAAAAAATTGTAACAAAAGAAAATTGAACTGTCAATTAAAGGATAACTCCACTTCTGTGGATTTTATTTTAAGAGATTAACGGTCTGATTTAGAGTTTAATACATTTTGAATGCTGTACATGAACTCAAAATACAGCAGAATATACCTCAGATGTGTGTGAGGCATACATATGCCTATACCTACTCGCACAATAACATAGAGATGGGCTTACCAGTGTTATAGTAAATGTAAGATTTGCATTATCTTATTCATAGGGATGTGTTCAGCATCCCGCCGGTTGGGATGCCGGTGGTCTTGTAACCGATGCCAGAATCCCGTCACCACTCAGGAGACTGGCGCCAGAAAACTGACAGCTGACATCCCGAAGGTAAGTATCGGAGTCCAGGTTAGGGTTAGGGCCTGGGAAGTGGGGGTGTTAGGGTTAGGCACTGGGGGGGTTAAGCACTGGATGGGTGGCTAGCCCTAGCCGCCACCCCCTGAGGGTTAGCCCTAACCGCCACCGCCAGAGACAGAGACGTCACTGGGTGTGGTGACACCCGGTGCGCTCTTTGCCCTATCCCCCCGTGCCAGAGGAGCGGCTGTCCAAAAAGGGGCATGGCCTAATTAGAAGGGGGCATAACCTCATGGAGATCATCACTTCAGTGGCATGTCCAGCATCCCCTGAGATGCTGGCTGCCCTCAGAGACTGGGCAGTGTGTGTGCCGGCTCTTCATCTATAACAGGAGCCGAGTGCTGCATGTGAATATCACTCTGCAGCACCCAGCCCCTGTCACTGCAGAAGAGCCGGCACTTCGGTGGCACCCTTTCTCATGGTGACACCCTGGTGCGGACTGCACCCCTGCGCCTGACTTGTGATGCCACTAACCAGAGGGTTAGCCCTAGCCGCCCTGGATGGTTATAGTTAGTGTAGGGGATGGGGAGGGTAAAAATACCCCCTCCAATGTTGGGATCTTCAATGTTGGGATGTGATCTTCAATGTTGGGATGCCTCTGTTGGTCATGTGACCGCCGGCATCCTGACCGCTGGTATGCCATACCAAACCCTATTCATACATACTGTAACACAGAGTAATGATGTGTTTCAAACACAAGAGAGAACAATGTGAAAGTCAATATTTCAATATTAAATTCAATTAAAAACATCCATTGCATACCACTTTTTCAATCCAATGGAATCTTCTTTTCTACAGTAGTTCAAATGGAAATGACAAAAAAAAAGTTAGACATAATATATTGTAGCTACAATGACAGTGGTGTCACTGGGGTGGAATGTGCACGTGCACAAAAGGGGGCATAGCTTTGTGTCTGGGATGCCATGTGCCCTGGTGTATGACATTTTGGGGGGCCAACCGAACACCCCCCGGTCTAATCATGCTGGGGGCTTGCTCAGCATCCCAGATATTGCTACTGTTCAGTGATATCATCTGAGATCATGACACCAAAATAGCGGAGCATCTCAGAGTTGTCCTCTGATGCGGACCGCACCCCCTTTGAGATCCCATTGCACAATGATAATAGTTGAGGTACTGGAAGCTTTGATCCACAATCAGCCAATTAATTTCAGCATCATCATTGTGCATCTATACACTGCTGTAGTATACACTGCTGTAGTGTAGACATAGGTTCCCACAAAAGATATGTCCCTAAGCAGCACTGTTTGAAATTCTTCAAAGTGTAAGGTGTGCTAAAGGTAAATATGGATTCATTTCAATGTGCTTATACTGTACAGTGTGAAAATCATCACAAACATAGACTTACCTGTAAACTAGAAAACAGGTTCTAAATGTGCACAAAGGGTAGGAGGGGGAACTAGATAACTATGTAGATTTCTTTTTTGTTATGGAATGGATGCATTTTTCCCCCTATGTTCATTGTTGTTAGGATGGGCACACGCCATTTCCAATCCATAAAATAACTTTGCACTGGGTCTTAGCGGACAGTTTTGGGGTGAATGTAGTGTAGGCAATTAGATAAGGTTGCACATTTTGCGGGATTTTTGGTGAGTTCCAAATTGCTGTATTTAATAGAGGTTAAATCGATGAAAAGTACCAGAAATGCTTCATTTTTAATTCACCATCCGGATTTGTGAATATAACTTGTGTAATAAGTCCAGAGTTCATATGTTGCTGCCAAACATGGCGCAAAAAAATTGCAGCACAATGTGGTCTCTCTGACTAGTCCTCTAGAAGGAAGAAGGCAAATGAACATACTGCAGGTCCCTCTCTTGCTTACAGCTAATCAGCTGAATAGTGTATAGTATTAGGCTCATACTGGTCTGGTACCCCATGCCTGTGGATATCAGGGTAATAATGAAATTTGTGCCCCCTCATAAAAATTGTACATTTTATTTTCTTACTAGCAATGCGTGTAATTAATCTTTAAAACTAAATTTGTCACCCTCTAAATTGCTGGGTATAACATCTTATATCAGATCTAACAATGTGGAGGTCAACACTAGTGCAGACTAACCAACAATTTGCTATTTTTAAGTTCACAAACTGCCCTACATAATTAAAGGTTGCTGTATAAATAGGAATATATATAGCAGACCGGCTAACAGGATGCCGGCTGTCACTATATTGACAGTGACATTCCCTCAGACAGAATCCCAGCAGCGAGTCCGCTCACCAAGCTTCAGGCCCGGTGGCGAGCTTTGGTCACTACAGGTTAAATTCCCACTCTGATGTCAGAGTGGACCCACCACCCGAGTGGAAGGACGGGGCTGCTGTCGGGATTCTGACCATCTGCATTTCCCTGCCTGTTGGGATTCTGGCGTCGGTATCATGAACGCCAGGATCCCGACAGGTAGTATGTTAACCACATCCCATATAATATTCTCCTTAGTGTGTACATTCAGTGTTTAGAACTATTACTGTAGCTTTATAATACATTCATTTTATAATGTTTTTTGTTACATAAAATATATACTATATTGAGATTAAGTGATTTTCAAATTATTTTCTTTCCAAATATTATTTTATATTTCTTCTACTGGTTATAAAGTAATAAATATATATTTTTTATTTTATGAAACATGTATATTAACTTATATTTGTTCATTTGCTATTTTTGCCAATATTTCTCATTTGTATTTACTCTACATTCTTCAATTCTGCTCTTTTATTTTATATATTTACCTAACGGGAAGATAGTTTTAGGTTTTATGGATAAATCCATTAAAATAAGAGCTTACAAAACACAATAATATGTGCTCCAATTAGAGAGGGAGATTATAGTGGGAGTTTAAGAGACCATAAACTGAGATTTACTGTTATGTGTAACAAGCAATCGTTATAACATAGCAGGTTCTTACTTAACTAACATATTTTAATTTTAAAATATAATTGAAATTCTATAGATATGGATTGTATTCCTTAAGGATAGCTATACAATTTTGAGCATTAAATACAAAACAAATCAGCACACATAAGATGGGCCTGTATTAGCCTTTCTGTGTGTTGTTGAAAGTGTTTTTTGACCTTGTTTTGTCATTATTAAGAAAAATGATGTAACTATTTATTTCTATTATGTTCTGTAAAGTTTCTTTGTTTAGAATCTATACCCTTATTAGTATGTCGTCTTGTCTCTTTATCCACTTTATTGGTTGCCGAGGTGATAGGCGATACAGTATATCAAAGCTTAAGTGTGAATTCTCCATAGCATTACATTGTGCAAGTCAGAAGATGAAATCAATTCAGATAGCACTGATGTGTACAAATTATTACTGGCTTATTGAAATTTCACATTTTTAACCATTCTGCTTTCAGCATCTGACTGCACAGTAATGTAAGATATTAGCTCTACCATAGGTCAGTGCCAGTGGTGCAAGTAGAAAAAATGTCTAAGTGGTACTGCGTCTCTTGATTGGCTGCTGGTCCCCGAGCTCTGATTGGCACACTAACTGGCACCTGATTGGGATACTGTTATGATCTGGGAAGTATATCAGGACTGAGTGTTGGTAGAAATGACCCGGGGAATGTGTCTGGATTGAGTGTTGTGCAAGCCCTATCAGTCTGAGGACAGACTGATAGGGCTGAGACTATGTACACGGTGAGAGAGGCCTGAGAGAGAGAGAGAGAGAGAGAGAGAGAGAGAGAGAGAGAGAGACTGTAGTGGAGTGAAACAAATAGTCTCTCACAAGAACCACACAATGCACTCATGTAAACACATAAAACAGGAACATAAATGATGGACTGATTGCAGGGACAAACAAGAAGGATTCTGCAGAACTATAGCTAAGAAGCAGTGTTCCAACAGGACTGGGACTTGATACTGAGGAACAAAGGCTCACGCAGCAACCCAATTCTATGACCAGCATGGAATAATGCGCAAAGTAACAAGGCATTTCCCAACAGGTGTGCTACTACAGCAATTAAGCAGACAGAATAGAGCTGCAATTAAACTGACAGAACAGAGCTGCAGACAGCACACTTAACGATACACGCCGCCCCCACTGCTGCCGGAGGGAGACCGGACTGAAGGCAGGAGAGGTACAGGCTGCCAATTTCTTACCGGTACGGTAAGTATGGTGGTATAGGGCAGTACCGCCCTATACCACCATACTTGCAGCACTGGCAGTGCTGACTTGACTATTGTATTGTGCAGCATTGCATCAATTCCCATTGTATAGCTAATTACTGTTACTAATCGCTTCACTTTTCCTTTACAACAATAAGTGGCTTCATTTGTTGAAACTAATGTTACTGTTAAACAGTAGTGCAAGTAGTGGAAATTTGTTTGTGGTACGCTGTGCACATGCATTCAGTGCATGCACCAAAAATGGGCAAGGGGCATATCCTCACACCACGGAGGGCATGACCAGATGCCTCGGGGAAATGTCTCTGTATGACATTCTTCTTTTTATTGTCACTTTTGGAGTGTGCCCAGTGCAGCAGGCTTCACTTGGCCCGCGGCCATTCTCGCAGACCAGTACTGTGACTTGCTCAGTGGCACAGCTAATGGTGCTGGTAGTAAAATAGTGGGGGGTATGGTGTACCATCTACTAATTTCTTAATGGTACTGTGTGCCATACTGGCCAATACAACCAAACTTGTACCACTGCTGTTAAAGTTTTACAGTATGCCTCAAGGTTTCAACATGAAAATCCACTATGGCAAAACATACATGAAATACTGTACTGTAGTAGTCATTTAATTGGCTCAAACCAACTGTAATTTTTTTGGAAGGAAGAACAGAAAGTTTATTCGTTGAAGGACTGTTGAATCCATTTATGTGGAAAGTCCACTAACAGCCATTAAAAAGGTCAAAATGAGAAAATGTAGGGAGGGCTTTTGAGTGGCACATGAATTTTGGGGAAAGGAAGTTTGTACAGAGCTACTGTATAGTCATGGCTGGTACATACAAGGGGCATGAGTACCATGGGTGGTCAAATCTGGAAGGCTCATGCCACCCTCCCAAAAAAAAAAAACTATACAAAATAACATTTGTCCCCCTCAATTGCTGGTCCAGGCCCCCAACGGCGCATCCAACTGGCCTGTGTGGTGTGTGGTGGGAATGGGGTTTGCCATGAAATTAACAGTCTGTATTTTTCTTTTTATTCCACATGTGGAAAGTACTGCTATCTTTTTCTCTTTATCAAGCATGTTATTGATTTATTTTTATAACTTTCCACACTTATACAGCTTTTTTCATCCAGACACAAGTTGATATTACTTTTCTCCAAACTACTGTATGATACACACATTATTCCAACACTTCATCAAGAAGGTCCACAAAAAATCTAGCCCCTCATATGCAGAGGTTGGACAGTACTTCTATGGGTTTCAACAACAATGTTCTTTCTTCCATTACTACTGACAGACTTCAGAAGCTATTTAGAAGATTGTTATATGATCAAAAATAATAAATAATAAAAACTGTCTAGCAAAGACATTAATCATAATATGATCTTAATGTTAATTAAAATCAAGATCTTAAAAAAAGCTAATTTGCAGCTGATCTCAAATACAGTATATACTGATGCAGATTGTATATGCTAATAGCAGGAGGAATGTTATTATTGTAATAAAACATTTTAATCAACATAGACCCACCTTATAATTGCCTTGTTTCTTTAAGTAGAGAGAGGTAAAAAATGTTTTAAATAAAATAGCATCCCTCTATTAAAAAACATTTATACCTATACTTAAAATCCCAAATCAGACAATCTGACAACTAATCAATGAATCAGACTTCTGATAGTCAATAAATCAAACATAATCATTACATGGGCACCACAGGACATCAAGTTTACCCTAAAAAGTCAAGTGTTTTAAGGCTGTATGACACAGAAGGTTGTATGTATAGATGTCTACTCTCTCTCTCTCTCTCTCTCTCTCTCTCTCTCCCCCTTTCTCTCTCTCTCTCTCTATATATATATATATATACTGTGTATATATATATATATATATACACACACACACACACACACACACACACACACACACACACTACTAAATCGATCCCCTGTCTACCTGTCCTGCCTTACCCCCTCTCCATTGTTCTGCCCCCACTTCTCCATCCTTCCTTCCCTCTTCCCCTCACTCCCATCAGGGTGATGGGTCCTCCTCATCTCTGGCACCCAGCTAGGGTCTGTGCTGTCTCCCTCACAGTTTGGGCTGTTGTGGCTCATTCCCAAGCTTCCACTGCACGCACATTGAGGTGGCCGGACAGAATTTCTGGAAAAAAATATATAATGAATTGTTGATAATGAAAGTAGTGTAAATTGTGTTAAACACACAATTTGATAATTTGAATATTGAAGAGAGGAGGACACTAAAATCCCAAGATACATTGATTGTGATTAAGAATGCTGTCAAGGGTGGAACTGTTGTTTTACAAGATTTCACAAAATATGACAGTAAAATGAGAAGACCATTATCCGACCCTCAGACTTACTAAAAAAATACAATCCTAAGAAGTATTTTAAATACATAAACAGTAAATGGTTAAAAAAGGAAAACATAGGTTTAATAAAAGATGAATTTGGAGTATTGATAAATGATGACGAAATAAATGCGGAAATACTGAACATTTTTTTTTCATCAGTGTTCACCAGAGAAGAACTGATGGTGGGAGTAGAGCATAACAATTGTGACAGCAATGATTCATGGTTAGATACTTGTTTAAGTGAATAAGTAGTCCGGGAGAGACTAAGCAAAATTAAGATTAATAAATCATCTGGTCCTGATGGACTTCACCTGAGATATCTTATGGAGCTTAGTTCACAACTAGCACGATCCCTATACTTGATTTTCAATAGTTCAGTTAGATCAGGCATGGTACCGAAGGATTGGCGTATAGCTGAGGTAGTGCCATTATTTAAAAAGGGATCCAAAAATCTTCCAGGAAACTACAGACCAGTTAGTTTAACATCTATAGTGGGGAAAATATTGGAAGGAATTCTAAGAGACGTCATACAGGAGTATCTAAAGTCCGCTAGGATTATTAGCAAGACCAGCATGGGTTTGTGAGGGACAGGTCATGTCAGACTAACTTAATTAGCTTCTACAAGGAAGTGAGCAATAATATTGATCAAGGAAAAGCAGTGGATGTGGTCTTCCTAGAGTTTGCAAAAGCCTTCGATACAGTTCCTCATAGGAGACTGATGATCAAACTAAAGGAGCTTGGCCTAGGAAAAACTATTTGCACATGGATGGTTGGATAGCAGGGTTCAGTGAGTAGTGGTCAACGGGAAGTCCTCAACCTGGTCCCCAGTAGTCAGCGTAATACCACAAGGGTCCGTACTCGGACCACTACTGTTCAACATATTTATCAATGACCTATAAATAGGCCTGGAAAGCACAACGATAGTGACAGTAATGATTCGTGTCTAGATACTTGTTTAAGTTAAGAAGTAGTCCGGGAGAGACTAAGCAAAATTAAGATTTATAAACCACCTGGCCCAGATGGACTTCACTCGAGCTATGGAACTTAGGTCACAACTAGCAAGACATCTATACTTGATATTCAATAGTTCAATTAGATCAGGCATAGTACCGAAAGATTGGTGAATAGCTGAGGTACTACCATTATTTGAAAAGGATCTAAAAATCATCCAGGTAAACACAGACTGGTTAGTTTGACATCTATAGTGGGGAAAATATTGGAAGGAATTATAAGGGATAGCATACATGAGTATCTGCAGACCGCTAAGATTATTAGCAGGAACCTGCATGTCAAACTAACTTAGTTAGCTTTATGAGGAAGTGAGCGACAATCTTGATCAGGGAAAAGCAGTGGATGTGGTTTATTTAGATTTTGCAAAAGCCTTCGATACAGTACCTCACAGGAGACTGATCATCAAATTAAAGGAGCTTGGCCTAGGAAAAACAATTTCTACATGGATAAGTAACTGGCTGGATAACAGGTTACAGTGAGTAGTGGTCAATGGGATGTCCTCCAGCTGGGCACCAGTAGTCAGCGGAATACCGCAAGGGTCCGTACTCGGGCCACTACTGTTCAACATATTTATCAATGACATAGAAATAGGCCTGGAAAGAACAGTGTCAATCTTTGCAGATGATACTAAACTGTGTAGGGTAATTAATTCGGAAATAGATGTGGAGTCTCTACAGAATGACTTATCTAAACTTAAAATCTGGGCGTCTAAATAGAGAATGAGGTTCAATATCGAAAAATGCAAAGTCATGCACTTTGGGACTAAAGACAAATTTGTATCCTACACATTAAATGGGGAAAATCTAGGGGTAACAGTATTGGAAAAAGATTTGGGGATACTCATTGATAATAGGCTTAATAACTGTATACAATGTCAAAGTGCAGCAAAGAAGGCAAGTAAAGTGCTAGCATGCATAAAAAGGGGAATTGAGGCAAGGGATGAGAGTGTAGTCCTGCCGCTGTACAAATCATTGGTACGTCTGTACCTGGAATATTGTGTTCAGTTTTGGGCACCACATTATAAAATTGATATCTCTGAACTCGAAAGGGTTCAAAGGCGAGCTACTAAATTGATTAAAGGGCTAGAGGGACTGGGTTACGAAGAAAGGCTTACTAGGTTGAATATGTATACACTGGAAAAGAGGGGTCTAAGAGGAGACATCATTAATATCTTCAAATAAGTAAAGGGACATTACAGACTGGTGTAGGAAAGAGGGGTTTGTCTTGGAACACTGGGCGGACTTCTCAGTCAGGCGCCATCTTTTTTCTCATGAAGGATTGCACCTGAATGAGGAAGGGGCTGCGGTACTGGGGGGTAGGATGGTTAGTTGGTTGGAGGAGCTTTTAAACTAGGAGCCTGGGGGGAGGGTTTAGCTAGAAACTATGGGTCATGCAGCGAGTATAGTAGGGATGGTGGTAGTGAGATAAATGGGGGTGGAGAAGGGGGGAGGGAAAGTGCAGCCGGTAAGGGTATTTACATGGGTTCTAATAAGGGTGTTAAGAAAGGTATTGCTAAAGCATTAAATGATAACAATTACGTGTCATCATTACAGACTATAGAAAATGTTGTACGGGACTTAAGGGAAAATACTTATGTCAGGGCGGTGATTTTAGATGGGAACATTGGGTTGACCAAAGAGAAAAGTAACGTGGGCAATACTAAGTATGGTTGGGTTGGAGAGGGAGCGAGAAGGACAGTCTGTATCAGTAACTCTATGGATGCACTAGTTAACCAGGATGGGAAATCTTTAGGAAAACAAACAAATAAAGGAACCGATAAACTAAAATGTATGCTTGCAAACGCAAGAAGTCTAGCAGGTAAAATGGGGGAATTGGAATTGTTAGCATCAAAGGCTGAGTATGACATTATAGGTATTACGGAAACATGGTGGGATGACTCTCACGACTGGGTTGCTAACTTGGAGGGGTATTCTCTTTTTAGGAGGGACAGGGCTAACAAAAGAGGAGGAGGTGTATGTCTTTATGTTAAACCATCACTTAAACCATACCTAAAGGAGGTTATCTATGAGGAGACTGGCGAGTATGTGGAGTCACTATGGGTAAAAATCTCAAGTGGGGGAATTGATGCAAAAAAACTAGTCATAGGCAAGTGCTACAAACAGCCGGATATTAGCATACATGAGGAAGAACAACTATTGCAGCAAATCAAAACGGCTGCGGGATTTGGGGACATCCTTATCATTGGGGATTTTAATTACCTGGATATAAACTGGAGTAACGATTCATGTGCTAATGCGAGGGGCAGCATGTTCTTAAATATGGTTAGGGATCACTACTTGTCTCAATTAGTCGAGGACCCAACTAGGGGTAAAACTACCCTGGATCTAGTAATTTCTAATAATGTGGACATTATATCAAACACTAAAGTTGGGGAGACTTTGGGTAATAGTGATCACCATATGATCACATTCGACATCAGTTTCAGGAAACATAGCTACAGGGGTTCCACCAAAACTTTTGACTTTAGGAAGGCTAATTTCAGTATGCTTAGATGTGCACTTAACGACATAGAGTGGGAGGAGGAGGTTCTGTTTAATAACAAGAACACTTCGGAAATGTGGGATGTTTTAAAAGGGTTGCTGGATAGCAATATTCATAACTTTATTTCCATGGGCAGTAAATGCAGGAGTATTAAACTCAAACCGATGTGGCTTAACAAGAAGGTTAAGGCAGAAATGGATAAAAAAGCGGGCTTTCAAAGCATTTAAATCTAATGGTAAGGAGGAGTCTTTCAAGTATTACAAGGAGTGTAATATGAAATGCAAAAAAGCAATAAGAGCAGCTAAAATGGAAAATGAAAAGCAAATCGCTATAGAGAGTAAAACCAATCCTAAAAAGTGTTTTAAATACATAAACGGTAAAAGTTTAAAAAAAGGAGAATATAGGTCCATTAAAAGATGATAAATGATGACGAAATAAAAGCGGAAATACTGAACAAATTATTTTCATCAGTATTCACCAGAGAAGAACTGATGGTGGGAGTAGAGCATAACAATTGTGACAGTAATGATTCATGGTTAGATACTTGTTTAAGCGAATAAGTAGTCTGGGAGAGACTAAGCAAAATTAAGATTAATAAATCACCTGGTCCTGATGGACTTCACCCGAGGGTTCTTATGGAGCTTAGTTCACAACTAGCACGATCCCTAGACTTGATTTTCAATAGTTCAGTTAGATCAGGCATGGTACCGAAGGATTGGCATATAGCTGAGGTAGTGCCATTATTTAAAAAGGGATCCAAAAATCTTCCGGGAAACTACAGACCAGTTAGTTTAACATCTATAGTGGGGAAAATATTGGAAGGAATTCTAAGAGACGTCATACAGGAGTATCTAAAGTCCGCTAGGATTATTAGCAAGAACCAGCATGGGTTTGTGAGGGACAGGTCATGTCAGACTAACTTAATTAGCTTCTACAAGGAAGTGAGCAATAATCTTGATCAAGGAAAAGCAGTGGATGTGGTCTTCCAAGATTTTGCAAAAGCCTTCGATACAGTTCCTCACAGGAGACTGATGATCAAATTAAAGGAGCTTGGCCTAGGAAAAACTATTTGCACATGGGTGGTTGGATAGCAGGGTTCAGCGAGTAGTGGTCAACGGGAAGACCTCAACCTGGTCCCCAGTAGTCGGCGTAATACCACAAGGGTCCGTACTCGGACCACTACTATTCAACATATTTATAAATGACCTAGAAATAGGCCTGGAAAGCACAGTGTCAATCTTTGCAGATGATACTAAACTGTGTAAGGTAATTAATTCAGAATTGGATGTGGAGTCCTTGCAGAATGATCTATCTAAACTTGAAATCTGGGCGTCTAAGTGGAAAATGAGGTTCAATACAGACAAATGCAAGTTTATGCATTTTGGGACTAAAAACAAAATTGCATCCTACATATTAAATGGGGAACGCCTAGGGGAAACATAGTTGGAAAAAGATTTGGGGGTATTCATTGATAATAGGCTTAATAACCGTACACAATGTCAAAACGCAGTAAAGAAGGCAAGTAAGGTGCTAGCGTGCATAAAAAGGGGAATTGAGACAAGGGACTCAGATGTAATCATGCCGCTGTATAAGGCATTGGTACGTCCGCACCTGGAATATTGTGTTCAGTTTTGGGCACCATTGTATAAAAAAGACATCAGTGAACTCGAAAGTGTTCAAAGGCGAGCTACTAAATTGATTAAAGGCCTAGAAGGACTGGACTATAAGGAAAGACTTACTAGGCTGAATATGTATACACTAGAAAAGAGGCGCCTAAGAGGAGATATTATTAATATCTTCAAATATGTAAAGGGACATCACAAAGAGTTATCAGAGGAATTATTTATTAAAAGAACACAGTTTAGGACACGTGGGCACTCGCTGCGACTGGAGGAGAGAAAGTTCAGAACGCAATGGAGGAAAGGGTTCTTCACTGTTAGGGCAATCAGGATGTGGAATTCCCTGCCAGAGAAGGTGGTAATGGCAGATTCTGTAATTGGATTTAAAAAAGGAATGGATAAATTTCTGAATGAAAAAGCTATCCAAGGTTATAATACTTAAAATATCAACATGGTTAATCCGGGGGTAACATGCGTTATAGTAGCTAACTAGTCATAAAACATTATTTAGCAAGTATGTAGAATCATCACAACTTAAAACAGGTTGAACACGATGGGCAATTTGCCTCTATTCAACCTCAAATACTATGTTACTATGTTACAAAGAATTATCAGAGGAATTGTTTATAAAAAGAACTCTGTATAGGACATGAGGGCACCCGCTGAGGCTAGAGGAGAGAAAATTCCATACGCAACGTAGGAAAGGGTTCTTCACTGTTAGGGAAATAAGAATTTGGAATTCCCTGCCTGAGAAGGTGGTAATGGCAGACTCTATAAATGCATTTAAAAACGGATTGGATACATTTCTGACTGAAAAAGATATCTAAGGTTATAGCATTTAATATATTGACATTGATAATCTGGGAGGAACATGATTTATAGTTGTTAACTAGACATAAAGCATTACTTCAGCAGGGACATTATTATGAACTCAGCTAATACAGAATACAAGTTGAACCCAATGGGCATTTTGCCTCTTTTCAACCTCATTAACTATGTTACTGTGTTACTATGTAAAATGTTAATTTTAGTTCTTGGGTGAGAATTAAAAAGGAGGTTGATAAGCTAATTAGTTGTTCCTTACCTAATGCCTGGATTGATGATAAAACTGCTGCTTTCTTGTCAGTAGTTCATCCTATTTTCTGATATAAACACTGCCAAAAATACACAAGTCAATGAAAGATACCCCAGGCAGGCCAATGATATTGGTTAGACTACCTTCAACCATTTTTGAAATCAAGAGCTGTCTTAGAGATACAGGGCATTTCTTCACAGATTTATTATCAACTGGTAGTTTACTATCAGGCTATATGTTGGCTACACTCTATACTGTGATTACACATGGACAAAAAGCACTGCTACATGTACCATATTTAGGCCCTCCAATTCAATTTATTCTTGAATTACTCAAAAAGGTATTGGAATTTAATAACTTAATGTATCAGGCGGGATATTACATACAAAGGGTGGGTTTTAATATTAGTTCATATTTATCACCAGCCTATTCTAACATCTTTATGAATCAGTATGAACATGAACAGATCCTCAGTAAATATGATGCAAATATGTTTTTACTACAAGAAGTTTATAGATTACATTTTTGTCATTTGGAAAGGGGTTGCTGAGAACTTTAACACTGTGTGGAGCTTGATTAGACTTGCTATTGGTTTCACAGTAACAATTAGTAGCGAGACAACAAATTTTTTGGATGTGACTGTCCTTAAAACTCACTTTCTCTGGATTATACTCTATTCCTTAGAGAAATAGCCTGCTGCGGGAGACTAGTCACATTTCTAATTCCTTAAAATACAATTTACCCATCTCCTAGTTTGTGAGAATGAGAAACAACTCTTATACCTCGCTCGCTGAAATTCAGCTCCAAGAATGTCTGGAGAGATTTGTGAAATGTGGATACAAAAAAATCTTGGGTTCAAAGATGACTCCCCTGAGCTAGAAAGCTCTTTGATGCCGATAAAGTGTTGACCAAGAAGGTTGACAAGACAATAGACAGAGTAATCATAAGCACCAAATGTGATACGAATCTCAAAAATGTATAAAGATCTATTTAGAAAAACTGGGCTATGGTCACCTCCGATCCAGCTATTAAAAAACTGCATAACAAGCCACTGCTTTTGAGTGTAATAAGAGACCCTAATCTTATGGACTTCCGTTATTGAGACTGAATGTGTAACCAAGGGTTATGCTTGGAACAAATTGGCTGTCCCAACAAAATGGCTGCTAAAAATGTCTGAGCTGCAGAGCCATCAGAACCTGATAACTGGGAAGTTCTTCTGTCAACCACATAATGAAAGGAAGGTTTTTTTTACAGTATCAGTTGACATGTCAACTTGAATATGTAGTTCACTATCTAACCTGTCCATGTGGGCTGATGTGTGTGCCCAAAACTGTGGGAACATTCACAGAACATATAATGCAGAACCATTTTTCTATCCATTTGGCATACTCCAATGGTACTTCAAATAAGCCAGTAGAGTAGCAGCTCACTTTGCTAAAGAAAGACATCAGATCTCATCATTATGTTATATGCTGATTGATTAGTTTCCACCTTCAAGCAGAGGTGGTGACCAGGGACTAATTTTTGTTAAGAGGGAAGCAAGATGGATTCACCAACTCTATACGGTAGCCTCTAGAGGGCTAAATGAGCTTAATTCATTGTCAATGTTTATTTGAATGTTGACTCTCTAAAGCAACTCCCATAATTGTATATTTACTAAAGTACTGGTTTATAGAAGTAGAGATATTGCCCATAGCAGCAAATCAGATTCCAGCCACTATCTTCTAGAAGGTAGTATATCATTGATAAGTAGAATCTGATTGGTTGCTATGGGCAACATCTCTACTTCTATAAAACCGCACTTTAGTGAATAAACCCCATAGCGAGTGGCTTGGCACTATAAAAGTGATCTAGTTATTTCATTAATTGTACTCATTTTTTTTTCCCTTTGACTCTTTACTGGTCTATACCTATATATGTATTTTTAAATATAAATGACCGGATGATTAGATTTTTGTTTATTTTTTTCACATATTTATATGTTTTCCTATATTTTAAATAGTCTCTGGATCACCATTTGTTGATAATCATTATTTGTAATCCTGGTGGAATGCAGTCCTCCGGTGGAATGCAACCAGAAGTCGATGAAATACGTACTTCCAGTGGTGCAGTGTAGAAGTCATCTGTGCTGCGCTTGTTTGATGTGGAGGGCCGTTTACTGCCCCCCCCCCCCCCCCCCCTGCTGTTTAGAGCTCCTATAACCTAAAGACACCAAACTTTCGGTTATACATTCCACAGGTGATATGCAAACTGGAAGTGATCGTACAGTAACTACAGTCTGTTAATATTTTTGCTGATTGTTTGTTTTTTCAGATTTAAAGATGATTTAACACTTTAACAGATATATTTATTTTTATTGATATGGTTGTTCATAGTGTATTTCTGATTAATAGTTTTTCATCTAAATGAGTGAGCCATAATTACGTTACTTCCAGTGGCGTCCTATGTGGTTGGGCCTAATGGGCTGTGGATAGATATTAATAGCCCCCTTTGCTCAAATAGATAAGTTTTTGGTACTGACCTTACAGATTGTTCCCATGGTCTTGACAAAGCTCCCCTAGAGGACCTTTAGAATGTTGACATACTCTGGGGTACATCAATGTCATGAGTGCGTGAATAAACCTACATATTATTTGGCATTTGAATTGGAAGTCTGGTGAGTGCTCTCTGGTATGTCCACGTTTTATTTATATTACACTGTGAAATTACAAACTCAGACTGGTGTAGTAAGTAGCACAGGGTATTTAGGAATGTTAAATAAAATGCTGAACTTTGGAAAAGATAGTATTACTCATAGTTTAATAGTGCACTGCACACTGAACCAAAATGCTAGTGTGTTGGTGCATGAGGCTGCTGGCTGTCAGTCATCCTGTCAGCCCTCTCTATGGCAACTATGAATGAATTTGTGGGCTGGGCTTGATCTGTATTTGCCTGTCACCCTCTCCCTGGCTTCACTAGTCCATGAAAGTAGAGTGGGGTCCGCGAAGGAAGGAGACAGATGATGAGGGGGGGTCCAAACCAGAGCCATCAATGCTGCCACTTGGTGACAGATTACCCTGCAGAGTGATGGAGCGAGCCAGACCCGCCACCGGGGGGACAGCCCCCTGCACAGAGGGTACAGTGACACTGGGGAAGGGCTACTGAAGAGGCTGCTGGGTGAGTGTGTGCGGCTACAGCCAGTGTGCAGTTCCAGGCAGAAATTGAACAGCAGCAAGTCAGTGCTCCCTTCACAGTGTCTGCCCCTTCTCCAACTCAGTGTCCCCATCATTACTGATCACCCCATTCTAGTGTCTCCATCCTGTCAGCCCAGTGTTTGCTGCCTTCCCTCCCCAGCCAGCCCACTGTGCCCATCTCACTGCCCTCCCACCTAAAATCCCCCAGCCTGTCCAGTCCCACTGATCCCCCTCATTCAGTTCAGTGTAGCCCCCTCACACCCCTATCTCACATCCCATCCTGCTCAGTGCTTCCTCATTCAAAGTCCCCCTCAATCCAGCCCAGTGTCCCCCACCATCTCACGGACTCCCTCATCCCAGTGTCTACCTCTTCCCTCCCCAACCAGACCTTTCCCCATCTCACTGCCTCTGAACAAGTACCCCCCAGTCAGTCCAGCCCAGTGTACCCCCATCTCTAGCCTAGTGTCCCCCCTCCTACCACCATCTAACTGCCCCCTTCCCATCCAGACCAGTGCCACATATATATCCCACTGCCTCTACCCATCACCCTCTCCCTGTCACCCACTTCCTTTCCACCTCCCACTATCTCTTCCCATCACTTCTCTCAACTGTCACCCGCTCCCGGTCACCCACTGCCTTCCATCTCCCACTATCTATTCCCATCAATTCTCTCTCCTGTCAACTTCTCCCTGTCATCCATTGTCTTTCACTACCTGGCATCACCCACTGCCTCTACCCATCATCTTCTCCCTTTCACCCACTGCCTTTCACCCTCTAGCTGGATGTCACCCACTGCTTTTTCCTGTCACTAACTTCCTCTCATCCTCTCCCTGGCATCACCCAGTGGCTCTTTCTGGTATCACTCACTGCCTCTACCTGTCACCCTCTCCTGTCATCCCCTGCCTCCTCCTGTCACCCACTGCCTCTCTGTCTCCCACTATCTTGCCATAACCCACTGCCTCAACCTTCCCTGCATCACTATCTCCCCATCACCCTATCTCTCTTATCACCTTCTGCCTCTCCATGTTATCACCTTCTCTCCTGTCACCCTCTGCCTCTCCAAGGCATCACCCTGTCAGCCACTTACTGCTTCTCCCATCACCACCTCTCTGTCACCCTCTCCTTCTCCTTGGCATAATCCACTGCCTCTCCCTGTCACCCTCTGCCTTGCCATCTCCCACGTTCTCTCTTCGTCATCCTCTACATCACCCACAGCCTTTCCCTGTCACTCATTCCCTCGAATCACACACTGCCTCATAGATACGGCATTCTCTTTGAGGCCACACTCCGTGTTACAAGGCCACACCCACTTTTTCTGGAGCTCACCCTGTTATATTGCTCCCCTGTCATGTTGTTCTGGATCCGCCCCTGCTATCACTGAATGTATTACTTTTTAGGGTAAACGATGTTACAGTATGTTAAAATAAATAAATCTGTAATTTAATTGGAATTATTCCTGTTAACAGAGTGTGGTCATGAAATGTTTTTCTGTTTATTATTAAATCTTAAGTTTATGATATGAATTGGTAAATGATTTACTTGAGAGGAGCTGCAAATGCTTTATCCTGACAGGGAAAATTAATATTATTGACAATGCAAGTCAGTTTTTTTGATTAGGCTAATTAAATTACTCTGTGACAGGAATAATTCATTTTTCTGGAAGAACAGAAATCCATGGGGAAACCTGATTAAGCGGACAGTCCTTAGTCAGTATTATCAGAGGAAAGAGGCTGGCAGACTTAGAGGGATAGTGTGGGTGGGCCATTACAAAAGGACAGGACAGAAACAAGGCAGAGTAAGGCTCATTTTTTCTCCTGTTCCTGTATAATCCTGTCATTTTGCCTATAAACAATGCATCCTCTCCTTCTGTTACAGTCATATTACATCTATGGAGCGCAAGGCAAGTACTTGGAGACTAATTCCCAAATACAAAGGTTTGATTTATTCAAAATCTTTGATCAAAGAGTACTTGTCTTGTTACCTACGTATTAAACAAAGATTTTAAAAATACAACATACTGTAGGATGTCAATATGACAGCTTAAGAAAATAATGAATTAACCCTGAAAACTCCTTACACATACTAGTATAGCACCATGTTATCCTGAATGTTATGCAATTTAAATACAAATGTAACAGCTCATTCAGCCACACAACTGTAGTTCCATGTGGTGTGATTTTTTTAATTGCAATTTACTAATATGAATGCCTATAGCAGTGGTTTTCAAACTGTGTGCCATGGCACCCTGGGGTGCCTCAGGACACTTGCAGGGGTGTCTCAGGTTGGTGGCCTTGGACCAATTCTAATTATTTATGGTCAATGTAATAGGCAAAACCAGTGCTGGTGACTGTCAACTATAAAATATATGGACAAACAGAAGCTAATCTTGTCCCTGACCACACAACTGACCCTGAGGGTGACATATAAACACAATTTACTTAATGTAATATTTTTTTCAAAAATTTTCAATAAGAAACTTTTAGCCTAGGAAGCCATGAAAAAGATTCTGATACTCTAGGGCGCCGTGATTCAAAAACGTTTGGTAACCTCTGCCCTATAGCATTCACTTATCCTTGTG
Organism: Pseudophryne corroboree; assembly: GCF_028390025.1. Taxonomy (NCBI): domain Eukaryota; kingdom Metazoa; phylum Chordata; class Amphibia; order Anura; family Myobatrachidae; genus Pseudophryne; species Pseudophryne corroboree. Next base: position 763,060,838 of record NC_086447.1, read on the forward strand.
TCATGGAGTTGGAGTAATAAATCAGTGCATTAGAACAACACACAAGTTAACAGGGCAAACTACCACCCACAATGGGACATGCAACACATTCTAAATCTGATGAATCTATACAGTATATTAACAATTCTCTTGTTTGTGGAAGCATTGACAACAGCTCGAGTTGACCGAACTGATTTTTACCGTTTAATAATGGATTTAATATTTGATTGATTCACAATTTTATGTTGTCTGCTCCAATTACACAAGTGCTTGGACATTTTAGAACATAAAAGAACATAAGAGAAGTGGGGAGTACGGATGGTGTAATGGTTAGCATTACTGCCTCACAGCACTGAGATCATGAGTTCGATTCCCACCATGGCTCTAACTATGCGGAGTAGGTATATTCTCCCCATACTTGCGTGGGTTTCCTCCCACAATCCAAAAATATACTGGTAGGTTAATTGTCTCCCAACAAAATTAACCCTAACGTGAATGTTGCTTTGTGTACATGTGGTAGGGTAGGGAACAGATTGTAAGCGCCACTGGAGCAGGGACTGATGTGAATGGGCAAAATATTTTCTGTAAAGCGCTGTGGAATATCTGTGTGCTATATAAATAACTGATAATAAATAAGAGAAGCAAGGGTAAATGCGCCCTAATCTCAACCAGCGTTTTTATAAGAACATAATAAAGGCATGGAGACATCCATTGTGTGCTCTGGTTGTCATCAGCAGTTACCCTTCTATTAGCTCTGGATACTACCACATGTTATATAATTTTATTTCTGGTTTGGCATGGTACTTAGATGAATAATGTGAAGTTGTTACATCTAATTAGTAATGGCTGGAGAGAACCTTGAATATGTCTATAAATGTTTATATATTGCCCTCTATATTTTATTGTGATTACTGGTAATTTTTTTATCTTATTCCATTAAAGGCTTTTTAATATATGCTGTTGTAGGTATATTAACTCTAATGTGTGAGGTCTTGAGAATCGCTTGATTTTTCATATATACAGTATTTTAACATGGGTGAATTTCCCCCCCACCCATAATAAATGTTAATAAGGGCATCCAGCAATGTACAGGCCACATTTATGACAAGACATGTACTATGCTCCTATGTAGAGGAGGGGATTTTTGTTATATTGTTTTATATTACACATAGGATTTTTATGTGTGTGCAGTGTCGGACTGGGGCATGACGGCCCATGTTTAGAGGTGTGGCTAGTCTCTAGTTGGGGTGACCACCGGGGTTTCCCCTGTACCCCTGTGGGTCAGTCCAACCGTGTATGTGTGTGTGTGTGTGTCAGTCGCGATGGTCCCAGCCTGCGCCAAGTCTGCATAAGCTAGAGCTTACTTAGGGTATATTCAATTCCTGTCGTAAACTGCTGTCTTGTTGGAAAGATGGCTGTTTCCAACTGTTTTACGTCAGAAGGGGTTGCGACCTATTCAATGCTGTCTCTTTTTTTCGACAAGTCAGGAATTCTTGACTTGTCGGAAAACACGTGGATTGTCGAAATCCACGTATCTTGTCGGATGTGCGGCCAAATTCGACAGGTTTTAGCCCCGTTTCCGACAATGTCAAACCGACTTTTAAAAAGGAGTTTGGCCGAGGCATTGAATACTGACCTGTCGGATCTTTTCCGTCAGAAAGGATCCGACAGGAATTGAATATACCCCTTAGACTGGCCGTCAGAACTGGTAAGCTGGGTTCGGGAAGTTTGTGTCTGGTGACGCAGTTTGGGGACATCGCCCTCTTTTTGTATAATGGTCCTGCTTACTGCACCCACTCCATCCCCAAAACACACAGCATGTGACTCATGCTGCACCTAAGGTGTGACTGTGAGCAATCATGCAGGACCCGTTCTGCTCATCCTCAGTGAATCCACCATCGGATCTGTACATAAACCATCAGGTTTGCGTACAAATCTGAATCAGGTCCTAAATTCAGTAACATACAAATATTGCCATGCTCAGAGCCTGGATTAAGGTGGAGCATGGGGGTTCGATGTAACGGGACCCCCTCTCTCAGAGGACTCCCCGCGGCCAGACCACAATGCTGCATTTTGTACTAGGACTCCGCAGCTCTCCACAGAGGTGCAACCTCTGACATGCAGCCTCTGTGCATGCATGGCACCTCACTGTGTCTTCCTCTTCATCCTACATATATGGACAGTTTTCCTGAGACTGTAATACTCTGCCTGGTACATCTATGTATTACAGATATCATTGGTACGGTACATATGAGACTGTAGTAGCTGAGTAAAGGGGGGTAGTCACGGAGAGATCCATGCTTAAAATCTAAGCAATCTGACTAGATTGCTTAGATTTTAAGCACAGATCACTTGTGTGTACCCCCCTCAGCGATAGCGATGCGCGGCCCCGCACATCGCTATCGCCGCTGCTAGATTGGCCTGCATGCAGGCCAATCTAGCACGTCACTCATTTTACCCGCTGGGTGAAATGAGCGGCCCCCCGTCCTCCCCCGCATCGCTCAGCACACATCGCGCTGTGCTGAGCGGCGGGAGAGATGTGTGCTGAGCGGTTCGCTCAACACACATCTCTCCCGTCTGTATGGGCCTTAAGAGGTTGCCCCTGACTGCAGGAAGAAGTGACTGCCCTTAATTAAATAATCTCTCCCATTAGATAGCTGTGATGCTCTGTGTCCTCCTCAGCTGGGGACTGTCTGTACATGGGGTAATGCTTTGCAGCTTATTTATGGGGGTAGTAAAGTAATGACACCCTAGGGCGTGGCCACGGCAGCAACGGAGTAGGGAGCGGATCTCGGGAGCTCCCCGAACAAACTTCTCCTGTCACCCATCCTGACCCTCCTGGTGAGCCTGCCCGGGCTGCATACCTCCCCTGTGCTGCCGTGCGCTGCGGGAGGCCGTTTGTCGCGGTCTCCGGGACTCGAGGGACGGTGCTGGCTGATTTCCGGCCCTGCGGCCTAGGCCTCCTCCGGATCCCCGGCCTCGATTTCGGCGCCCTCGGCCGCGGAAAAACCGGAGCTAGAGCGACGGGAAGATTACATCCGCAAACACCCTAAGAAGGCTGGGGGGTGGAAGCTGCCTCTCCTCTCCCAGTTTGGCTGCGGCCCGGAGCCCTAACACCCAGAGAAGAGGAGAAAAATAAAAGGTACCTCTGGGGAAGGGGAAGAGACACTGCGGCCATTTTGTGAGAAGGGAAACTGATCTCCATGCTTGGAAGGGCTGCTCTCATCTCTGCTGCCCAGTGATCTATTTATGCACACAGGAACTTTTTTCATACATTCTGATATCTCCTTCTACTACTCTCCTAATAACTATGCTAATACCTACCTGAGATTGGAGACAAAGCCAGCTATTTATATTGCACGGCCCTCCCAATATAACATCAGGAACTGCACATAGATCAGATCTGCCTACATTGCTGTGCTGCATCAGCCTCCCACAGTGTACTACGTACCATCATCCTACTTTATTCCTCTGACATATTGACTGGACGATTGATTCCCGCCACTGATTATACGTGGCCTGGCTGCGCCCGTCATCTAGCTACAACCCTATACTATAGCCTTACTCTGGGAAGAGTGTGACTGCTCCCGCTCAACATGGTGGGGGGCGGCCGGAGTGCGGCCGCGGCCAAACTTGAAAAATTTACCAGACAACCCAACCCTAGGGCTGCACCGGCTCCTTCTCGTGAAGCCTCTCCAATACATTCGACCTCCCCTCCTGAGACAGCGGTTAATTCCCCGGAAGCAGTGGGGGCGCCGTCTATTCAACAAGTGCTGGAGGCTATAGCCGGCAGTGAACAACGTCTCTCCGATAAGATGGAAAAGGTGCAGTGTGATCTCTCCTTGCTCCGCCAAGATGTACAACGTATCCGAGAGCGAGTGGGTGAGGCGGAGACACGGGTCTCCAACCTGGAAGATTTATGTGGCCCCCTTAAGCAGTCCGTATCCACGGTGACCCAGCAGGTCTCCTCACTTCAAACCAAGCTCTTAGACATGGAGGGACGGCTGCGTAGGAACAACGTCAGATTCGTAGGCCTGCCTGAAAAAGAAGAGGGTTCGCAGCCGGAGGAATTCCTTGAATCCTGGCTTAAAGAAATGTATGGCGCTGAGTCCTTTACGGCCCAGTTTACGGTGGAGCGAGCACATAGGATACCATCTCGGCCTTTACCCCCAGGAGCCCCTCCTCGCACCTTCATCGCTAAATTCCTGCACTATAAGGACCGTGACTCGGTTCTCCGCTTAGGTCGCACGAAGGGCCCACTGGTCCGCAATGGAGTCAAGGTGTCGGCCTTCCCGGACTTTGCCGCAGATGTCCAGAAGGATCGTGCCCAGTTTATGCCCATCAAAAGACGACTGCGAGACCTTAACATTTCATATTCCATGCTGTTTCCCTCAAGGCTCCGAGTCGTGGCGGATGGGGAGACCAAGTTTTTCAACTCCCCTAGAGAGGCGGCCCAGTGGCTGGACAGATTTGCACCGGGTGCTCGGCAACTGGCTCCGGACTGATCTCCTATGAAAGCAGCCCGGGACCTGGTCTGCCGGAGGCTTGATCATGGTTCGGGGAGCCCCCCCTCTTTGCATTGGTGGCTCAAGACTTGCACGGCCAAGCGGCATTGGTCAGAGAAGGTTGGAGGTTCAGCTAAGAATCTAGCCTTCCTAGCGCTTGGTAGTTAGCTTGATTGTTCGGGATATAAGTATGCCGAAGTTCGGGGTGGTATACGGGGTGGGAAAGGTTAATTGGGAAGCTGCTAGTTGCGCCTCCCTTTGCTGTTTTTGGGGTTTTATTTTTTTCTTTAGTTTGTTATTTTTCTTATTCAAGTATTTACTGAGGCAAGGATGTTTTATATTCAGATGCTATGGCTTACAATGCAGGGCTCATATACGTCATGTTTTGTGGGTGTTGATAATGCTTATACTCAAAATGTATTCTGGGAGAGGTCCATCCGGAAGGTGTTTAGAGCATATAGGGGGTCATGATTAATCTGAAAATTCTGGCATGGAATGTTCGAGGTCTGAATAACAACATCAAACGTTCTTTGATACTTAATATGATTAAGAAATATGACCCGGATATTGCATGCCTCAGTGAGACCCACTTGGAGGGACATAGGTTACTGTCCTTACGACGGGCCTGGGTGGGCTGGGCATATCATGCCTCCCACTCCTCCTTTTCTAGAGGTGTCTCCGTTCTGATTAAAAAGACAGTGCAGTTCGAGTTGATATCGATTAAAACTGACCCGTATGGAAGATATGTATTTATAGAGTGTAAGCTGAACTCCCAGCCATATTACATCTTAGCAGTGTATGTCCCCCCTCCGTTCTCATATAATGTGCTGCAACAAGCTGCGTCCTTCATAGCTCCCTCCCCTAATACCCCAGTGATTTGCTTGGGGGATTTTAATAACGTCCTGGATATGTCTATGGACCGATGGCACTCCCCACAGGCTGCGCTGGTGGGAGGTGGTCCTACCAAGTTTGCGGATTTTTTGAATAGTTTGCAATGGGTAGATGTGTGGCGACTTCGTCATCCCGCGGCTCGTCAGTTCTCCTGCTTCTCCAGCACTCATGGCTCCTTCTCCAGAATTGACCTGATGCTGGTGTCCCCCACCCTCGTCCCTAGGATAATTGACGTTCACTACGAGGCTCGAGGGGTTTCCGACCACTCCCCTCTGATGATGACTCTTGCTGTGGAAAGTCAGAGGGGGCACTCCTATTGGAAATTGCACCCCTCTTGGCTGACCCAGCTGGGGAACTGCGGTGACTTGGAGACTCAATGGGAGGGGTACTTTGGCGACAATGTAGGGTCTGCCCCGGGTACAGTAGTTTGGGACTCGTTTAAGGCGTTCTTGAGAGGATCATATATTGGACGAATAGCGGCTCATAAAATGGCCTCTAGGGAGAGAGAACAGGCCCTTGAAAAAGATGCTAGGGACCTAGAGTCCCAATATCTATCTGACAGCGCCCCCGCGACAAAGACAAGATGGCTGATGGCTCAGTCAGTTTGGTTGGCCCACCTGTCTGATAGAAACTCTCGCTCCCTTCTTTTTAAAGCTACTAATATATATATGCAGGCTGATAGAACGGGAGGCCTCCTGGCCCGTCTTATACATTACGATCGTCCTGGGACCACAATCACCCAAATGTCCGGAGCGGATGGCTCTCTTGTCGACACCACACCGGACATTGCGCTGTTATTCCGTTCTTACTTCTCTGAGGTTTATAATTCACAGTTGCAGCGCTCTGCTTCAGATCTGTCATGCTACATGGGGGGTGTTCCGCTGCCCGCGCTCTCCTCTGAAGCCCGAGAGCTGCTGGAGGCACCTTTGACGTTGGAGGAGGTGACTGCGGCCATTGGTATGTCCCCTAATGGCAAGGCTCCGGGATGTGACGGAATCCCCTCCGAGGTATACAAGAATCATATTGATTTTTTTGGCCCCAAGCTGCATGCCCTGTACTTAGATATATTTGCCAGTAACGATCTCCCCCCCTCCATGTCAGAGGCAATTATAATAGTGATTCCAAAACCCGGTAAAGACCCTAAATCTCTGGACTCCTATAGACCGATTTCCCTGATTCCCACCGATGCCAAGATCCTGGCAAAGATATTGGCAATACGGCTCAACTCAGTGATAACCTCCCTAATTCATCCGGACCAGACCGGCTTCATGCCAGGAAAGTCCACGTCTATCAATTTACGTAGACTATATACCATTTTACAGCTCCCGCATGAATCCCCCTCTGACTCGGCTGTGGTCTCGTTGGACGCGGCCAAGGCCTTTGACAGCATTGAGTGGGCTTATTTATGGGAGGTGTTGGCTCGTATGGGATTTGGACCCAATTATATAAAATGGATTAAACTATTGTATCAACATCCGACTGCCAGGATCTTGGTGAACGGTTATGTGTCCCCATCTTTTCAATTGACCCGAGGCACTAGGCAGGGTTGCCCCCTGTCCCCTACGCTGTTTGCCTTGGCCATCGAGCCCCTGGCATGCTTGATTAGATCGCACCCGGATATTGTGGGAATATGTACAGGTTCACGTGAGGATAGGATAGCTCTATATGCCGATGACATGTTGATGTTTTTGCAGGATTACACCAGGTCAATGCCCAGCCTGCTGAGTGTGATAGAAGGCTTTGGAGATCATTCGGGCCTTAGAATTAACTGGCCTAAATCATACATTATGCCAGTTATAGGCCCCCCTCCTACTGTTTCCAGAATCCCCCTGCCTTTGAGTTGGACGGTACAATTTAAGTACCTTGGAATCCAAATAACTAATGACCCTTCTGATTTTGTCCCCCTGAATCTAGATCCGACCACTCAGTGGGTCATGGGCAAATCTAAGACTTGGTGTAAGCTTCCACTAACGGTCTCTGGCAGGGTTAATCTCATTAAAATGATTATACTCCCCAAGCTCCTGTATATTATTCTCCAATCCCCGGTGTATATCTATCCAATATTCTTTAGAAAATTGAATAGCGTTCTGTCCTCACTGATCTGGGCTAATAAAAGACCTAGGATACAGCTAAATACCCTTACCAGACAGAGATCTGACGGCGGCCTGGCTCTACCTAACTTTCAGATATATTACTTCGCTGCTCAGCTGACTCATATCACTATATGGGCACAAAACTCGGGGACTGACTCTTTGCATTGTGAGTTTATCCGTTGTTACTTTCCCTACCTCTCTCCTATGCAGGTGTTACTAAGTGGGAGCATAGCTAGATTTCTTCCCCCTATCATTTTTCAGGCCCTAAAGATTTGGCGGGCCCTGAGAGACCTTTTGAGATATGACGACCTAGACCCGGATACCCCCTTGTGGTACTCTGACTGGCTCCCTGAACTGCATGCACTTGAGGGGCGGGAGGTGTGGGCCCCTAGATCGGTGATATCTGTCTCTCAACTTTATCTAGATAATACATTAAAATCCTTTCAACAACTGAGGGATGAGTTTGACCTACCCAATTCCTACTTCTTCAGATACCTCCAGCTTCGGCATGCCCTCCAGACCCAATTTGCTGAATCACCTCCGCGAATCCTCCCATTTCCCATCAAGACATTTGTGACCACTTTGGGTCAGGCTAAGATGGTCTCACTTGCGTATGGATATCTTCTTACCAAGCTCCATACGGACCCTTTGACGCGTCTCCGTGGAAGGTGGGAGGAGGATTTGGGTCTAATAAATGAGGAGGACTGGGCCCTCGCTTTAGAATACCCTGCTAAGGTTACCAAGTCCCTTAGATATCAGCAGATTCAATTCTTCATCTTACACAGAACATATATGACTCCAGCTAGGCTGGCTACGTTCGGGACGGGCAGATCTAATCTCTGTCCTAAGTGTGGGGGGGCGGTGGGAACATTCTGGCATCTGGTGTGGGATTGCCCGAGGTTGAGGGTGTTCTGGTCGGGGGTCGGGTCAATTCTGGAGAGTACGGGAGTGCCTGGCGGACTGCTTACCCCACAATTCTGTATCTTGGGAATGGGGTGCCTTGCTCCTGGGTCAGTTTCAAGGGGTCTCTATGCTCTAAATGTATGTGCCTTGGCTAAGGTTTGCATTGCAAGAATGTGGATGGCCCCCAAAGGACCGTTAATATCTGCACTTAAGGCCTTAATTAATGACACTATAATTAAGGAAAGATATGTTTACATGAAGCAAAGTGCATCAGCTAAGTTTGAAAGAGTTTGGTCTCCATGGCTAGATTCCCCCCACTCTCGTCTTGTTCCCCAAATATAGTAGACACTGAAGTGCAAGCTTGTCAATAACCTAATGCGCCTGATGTGTACTGAGATGATGACGGCTGGGCCCTGCGAGCCCTCTTACTTACTTATGTGTATGACTAGTGGAGCCCTGAATCTAACTCTCCTTCTTAAATTGCCTCCCTTGCCCTTTCTTTAGTTGTTTGTTATTTTCTTATAGTTTAGGTTGCGGGTTTAAATATAAAAATTAATGAAGACTAATATAGATGGTTGCGGACTTCGTAGATCATGAGAGTCTGAACATTGGGAAATCCTAGTATACATCTTTATTGAAAATATTCTGATATCCTATTGATGTAGGATATGTGTAAAACATGGCTTTGATTCAACATGAATGGATGTAATGTTTGAGATATGATTATGATATGCAATGTCTGTACCTTAAATCTCCAGACTATTGAATAAAAATTACTTTATTAAAAAAAAAAAGTAATGACACCCTGAGGGTGTTGCTTCCCCTGATAGTATGTGGACTGTTGCAGGGGGCAGTACAGGAGGATCTGTCTTTGCAGCTTGTTACATATAGAATATTGAGTGTTGAGTAAATGTTAAGGGAGATAGGGACTGAGTAGTTACGCAAGTGTGGAAGCCCCATGAGACTCCAATATCAACTGTGCCAAGACTGATTGCAATATATATATATATATATATATATATATATATATATTCTGCCATTTGCACACTGCTGCCCCCTACAAATGTAGTGTCTGCCAAAATGTATTCCCATGAATTTCCTAATGCCCAGAGAAGTGGGGGTAGGGAAGGAGTGCCTCCCTCCCCTTCCTGTTTGTGTGCCCCGGGCCCCTTGAAGGCTTAATTCACCCTTGTAAGTTATTTTTAGTTAATCATTCATATTTAGTTTTCTGTACAGACGGAGGCAACTAGAACAAACCTATGTATACACAATGGGAACATATAAAGCCCGAAGTTAGCTCATAGTGATAAGAAATAGCAATGCTAGCTACTGCTAGCTTTCTAAAAAAAAATCCTTGTTTTACATTTGTCATTTTTGTCGAAAAGTCTTAAAACTTCACTTTTTATCTATTTAAAATGTTGGTCGTATGGTAATAGGTACTGGAAATCTTGGGGCCCGGCACACTGATTTCTTTTGGTCCTACTCTCCCACAAAACCCCCAAGCCCACTACCCTTTACTTCTGCACCCACACATCCTTCACCTGTGTGTCAAATACACATAACACCTAAGTACCAAATGTTATTGCACCACAGACTGGGTAAGAGAAATAACAGGGGCAAATTCATGAGCCACCAGTCATTCATTTACACTTTAGGGCAGATTCAATTAGACATGGGTGTAGCATGACTGCAGCTCCCAGATTTAGCACTTGAAGCTATTCAATTTCCATGTGCTGTAAGCCCACAGATAACACATGTTAACTCATGGCTCCTGGGTTAAGTGCCCAGAGTTATGGAATTATCCTGTGTCTGGGGCTTACTGCACGGGGTAGCTTCAGTAACTGAATAGCTCATGGCAGAGCTGCAGCCATGCATTAAGTCCCATGGCTAATAGAATCTGACCCTCTATTTAACCATATCCCTTGGGCAGTAACACTGAATATGAAGCAGCAGAATTATCTGCCTAATGGATAAAGAAAGGGGGGGGGGGGGGAGGGAGTATGAGAGTGAGGAAAGAGAGGGAGAGAGTGAGTGGGAGAGGAAAGTGAGGGAAGAGAGAGGGGAAAGAGTAGAGAGAGTAGAGAAAGAGAAAGAGAGGGAGTGAGGAAAGAGAGAAGTGGGAGGGAACAGAGATTGGGGAGGGAGGGAGAGAGAGGAAAGGGAGGGGTGACAGAGAGAGTGAGGGAGCGAGGGAGAGAAGGGAGGAGAGAGAGAGAGGGGGAGTCAGATAGAGAGAAAGAGAGAAAGAGAGAGAGGGGGAAGGGAGTGGAGAGGGAAAGAGGGGAGAGAAAGAGGTAAAGAGAGGGGAGTGAGAAAGATGGAAAGAGAGAGGAGGGAAGACGGGGAGAGAGATGAGTGTCAATGTTTGACATGGTAATTAAACTAAAAATACACTTACCACACTGATCATCTTCATGATGATGAAGGCTGGTAACAGTCAGTTTGTACTTTTTGTAGTATGGGTCCACAGAGCTGCTGTGGTCTCTGGGATGGGGACGGCACCTGCACTGCAGCAGATGATGGAGTGCTTTCGGCTAAACTCCTGCCCGACCTTTGTGTTGATCCCTCCCGGCCCGGCTCGCTTGTTCCTGCTCCTCTTAGGTGGTGGCTTCGGAGGGAGGTACACTCTGGGACAGCGTCACGAGATAGGCTCTGGCGTGGTGCAGTGCCGCGAGTAATGACGCATCCACTGCGACGTCATTGATTTCTGCTGCTGCACACAAGCAGCAGATCGCTTATGCTACTGGGGCAAGCTATAGTTCAAAATCAGGTGGCTGGCATCGGGGCCCCTCTGAACCTTGGGGCCCGGCACAGGTGTACCCTTTGAACCCCCCTGTCGCCGGGCCTGTGGACATGTGTTCTGTTTGATCTTTGCCTAACTAGTGCCTACATCCCAATTGCACATACCAAATTCCTTATTGTGAATTCCACAGTAAAAAAAGTACAAATCTTTATGTCACATTATCTTAGTTCTATTTTTCATTATGTGTTCATGATTACCCTGCCATAGATTCTCTACAGGGCCGGCTCCAGGCATGTTCGAATAGAGCGGCCGCGCGGGGAGCCACCCTAATGGGCGCTGCACGCTGCCGCCACCATATTCATGCCTGAAGCCAGCCTGCAGTGTCTCGGCCCTGGCCGCTTGTGTGCGCGCTATGCAGCGCGCTGTGCGGCACCGACGTCTGACGTCAGATGCCGGTGCCACGCAGCGCGCATAGCGCGCACACAGGAGTTTTGATCCGTCTGCCCGCGCCCTCAGCAGGACTCCCCCTCCTGGCTCCCAGCATACCTGTGAGTGAATATCTGGCACTGTGGGGTCATAGCTGCACTGTGGGGGTATTTATGTATCTGGCACTGTGGGGGCATATCTGCACTGTGGGGGCATTTATGTTTCTGGCACTGGGGGCATTAATGTTTCTGGCACTGTGGGTGCATATCTGCATTGTGGGGGCATTTATGTTTCTGGCACTGGGGGCATTTATGTATCTGGCACTGTGGGGGCATATCTGCACTGTGGGGGCATTTATGTTTCTGGCACTGGGGGCATTTATGTATCTGGCACTGTGGGGGCATATCTGTACTGTGGGGGCATTTATGTATCTGGCAATGTGGGGGCATATCTGCACTGTGGGGGCATTTATGTTTCTGGCACTGGGGGCATTTATGTATCTGGCACTGTGGGGGCATATCTGCACTGTGGGGGCATTTATGAATCTGGCACTGTGGGGGCATATCTGCACTGTGGAGGCATTTATATTTCTGGCACTGGGGGCATTTATGTATCTGGCACTGTGGGGGCATATCTGCACTGTGGGGGCATTTATGTATCTGGCACTGTGGGGGCATTTATGTATCTGGCACTGTGCGGCATATTTGCACTGTGGGGGCATTTATGTTTCTGGCACTGGGGGCATTTATGTATCTGGCACTGGGGGAATTTATGTATCTGGCACTGTGGGGGGCATTTATGTATCTGGCACTGTGGGGGCACTTATGTATCTGGCACTGTGGGGGCACTTATGAATCTGGCACTGTGGGGGCATATCTGCACTGGGTGGCCATTTATGTATCTGGCACTGCTGCGGGGCATGTCACGTGTATCTGGCACTGCTGGGGGGCATGTCACGTGTATCTGGCACTGCTGGGGAGCATATCATGTAGTGTTCCCGCTAGGCATCTTTGGCTAGGCAATGTGTCTCAGTGCTCTACCTGGCGCAATGTGTCTCAGTGCTCTGCCTGGAGCAAAGTGTCTAACATGCTCTGCCTGGCGCAAAGTGTCTAGGAGGTTCTACCTGGTGCAATGTGTATTAGCTGCAATACTGTGTGGTGTAATGCGAATTGCCACTATTATGTGGCCACGCACCTTCCCCACGGAGCAACGCCCCTAAATTTTTGCAGAGCACCAAACATTACATCATGTACATCATTTTGCTCTCCTAACTTAAAAATGTGCCCTCCTTGTGATCAGCACCCTGCCCTAAAAAGTGAACACTATCATGTGTAGCTGGCACTGCTGCGGGGCATGTCATGTGTAGCTGGCACTGCTGCGGGGCATGTCATGTGTAGCTGGCACTGCTACGGGGCATGTTATGTGTAGCTTGCACTGCTGTGGGGCATGTCATGTGTAGCTGGCACTGCTGCGGGGCATGTCATGTGTAGCTGGCACTGCTACGGGGCATGTCATGTGTAGCTTGCACTGCTGCGGGGCATGTCATGTGTAGCTGGCACTGCTGCGGGGCATGTCATGTCTATCTGGCACAGCACATTGTGTATCTGGCACTATACTGGAGACATTGTGTGTAAGGAACACTACTGTGGCTGTTCTGTGTAAGGCTGCTAATTGTGTGCCTAGAGGGGGTGTGAAAATATATTTATTTATAGTGTGATAATATGAAGTTACGAGGTCATGCCCACTTTCCCAGGAGGCCATGCCCACTTTTCCAGGAGCGCGCACCGCTTTTATATTTTCTCGCTCAGGGTGCTAGTAGGCCTGGAGCCGGCCCTGATTCTCTAAAACAGGGGTAACCAACCCTGGTCCTCGAGAGCTACCAACAGTTAACGTTTTCCAGGTCTCCTCACAGAATCACAAGTTAAGTTATTAGCTCCACCTGTGCATATTTTAAAATGTGTCAGTGAGTAATGAGTGCACCTGTGCACCTGCTAGGTGAGCTGGAAAACGTGAACTGTTGGTTGCTCTCGAGGACCAGGGTTGGCTATCACTACTCTAAAATATGTGAAATCTAAGGGGTAGATTTACTGAAGTGTGGGTTTTCAAAGTGGAGAAGTTGCCCCTAGCAACCAATAACATTCTACTTATCATTTATCTAGCGCTTTCTAGAAGATAATAGATAGAATCTGATTCATTGCTATGAGCAACATCTCCTACATCTTATAAAAACCCGCACTTTACTAAATATACCCAAAGGTTGTTGGTTGCAACCAAAAAAAATATGTAATTTAGGGTAAGGTCATTAAGAGTCTCTACTGCAAAACTATAATATAAAAATAAATATTATTTATGTAGTTTAATGATGTTACAGCAAACTAACTTCCTAATACTTACTGTTAATAAGCAATAATAAAGTATACATATTGTTGAAAATCATAAAAAATATACTATAGCTACAGTAACAGTAAAGTAACTAAAGGATTAATAAAAATAGAAAAAAACAAAGGATAATGAGACTTTATCTCGACTTTGGGCAAAAAAGGTCAAGAAGTTCTGCAATAATTGCTTTCTCTTTGCCATCGTTCATTAGATGTCCTGTTTTAATATACAGTATTTGTTTCTACTGTTGATTGTTTACTGCAGTCTGCGACACTAAATATGGTTATAAATTTAGTGGCTACCATGAACGCTAATGAGCGAAATATTCATGCTCTTAGGGTGAAAGAAGCCAAAGGATGTTTCCGTAATAGAACATATGTTGCTGTTTCTCAAGCTTCTAACAGCCAGTACTAAAACTTGTGCTGCAGACGTAATGATACTAATACTTCAAATGAAAGGAGAAGAAAGTGGCGGACCCTGAAGGAATATATTAATTTCAAAATACATATTCATAGGAAAGTTGATTTTCCTTTGAGAAGTAACAGTTTGAAATAAATAGAAATAGTTTGCTATAAAATTAGTTTTGTTTCAAAGAGCAAATATGAGACTTTTGTTTGCAGATAAGTCATATTTTTTTGAATATTTAAAGCAGAAGTGAAGTGAATGTTTTGTAAAATAGAGGTGACCCGAAATATAACAATATGACTATAACAATATAACGATTACAATATAACTATCGCAATATGACTATCACAATATGACGATAACAATATAACTATTACAATATAACTATCGCAATATGACTATCACAATATGACTATCACAATATAACTATTACAATATAACTATCGCAATATGACTATCACAATATGACTATCACACTATAACTATTACAATATAACTATCGCAATATGACTATCACAATATGACTATCACAATATAACTATCACTATATAACTATTACAATATAACTATCGCAATATGACTATCACAATATGGCTATCACAATCAGTGGCGGGCCACGGGCAAGCAGGACTTTTGCCAGGGGCGCCGCCTTTCCGGAGGGCGCCGGCGCCATCCGGAGGGTGCTGCACCATGGCAAGATCTGCCACTGTGCAGAGTGCCCCCCAGCAGTGCCCCCGCACTCTGCCTATCCACGCTGTGAGAAGGGAACCAGACGCTACGCATCTAGTTTCCCTTCGTGGCGCTGGTCCCCCCCCCCCCCCCGCGCTGTGAAGGGAAACAGACGCTAAGCGTCTAGTTTCCCTTCATGGAGAGGACCTTTGCTGTGCGGTGCGCGATGACGTCATCGCGCACCGCACAGCATGGTAGCACAGACGCTAGGGGTCATAATTGACCTCTAGTGCCTATGCTGTGCTATGGGGAGACGTCATGACTGATGTCTCTCCCATAGATCCGAGGAGAAGAGCGGCGCCGGGGGGAAGTCTGCAGGTCTGGAATCAGGAGCGGGGTATAGTAAGTATACTTTTTTTTTTTTATTTCCTTTCAACGGTGCTGCAAATGGGGGCGTGACTGGCCACGCCCCCACATTAAGCCACGCCCCTAACTTTTGCCCGGGGCGCCACAAGGGCAAGAACCGGCCCTGATCACAATATAACTATTACAATATAACTATCGCAATATGACTATCAAAATATGACTATCACAATATAACTATTACAAAATTATACTTTATATTGAAATCAGTAGTGAGGTGTCAGCATACAGGAACAGATTAAATGGTTTAATATATTAGGTCAACATTTATCATGCAGACATTCATAATGTCAACATGGGAATATTGACATGGTCAGCATGTCAATATTAATGATATGTTGACATGGTCAGAATGTCGATACTGTTGTTTTAAGGTAAATCTATCCCTAACCTTAATCCTAACAGTAGCCCCTAACCTCTAAGTTTAGCACTTTGACATTTTACATGTTGACATTCTGTCCATGATTACATCATAAATGTCGACATTCTGATGTCGGCATTATGTTATCATTGCTACTGTTGACAATCTGACTGCATTATGTTATATATGCACTTGTTTATAATTTTACATATGTATGTAAAATACATACTATAATGAGCGATGCAGTGCACATAGGGGGATCACATGCTAGCTATTTTTTTCAGTGCTGCAATCAGGTCAAAACTCGGCAAAACTGCAAATGCGTATGCACCGCAATGCGCAGGCGCGTCGTACGGGTACAAAGTTGATCGTTGCTAGGTGATAGATTTAACAAAGAATCCATTTGCACAGCCGATCGCAAGAAGATTGAAAGGAAGAAGACGTTTATGGCTTACTATTCAGGGGATTGAAACAGTAGCACCTACCCCAAGAGGTGGGGACAGATTCAATCGCCTTTGTACAAGAGAGGCTTTCCGGATATTTTCATTCGGTATCCTCACTCCTGGTGGTCTCAATGAGAATATTGAATTGAACAACATAGGGGGTTGTCAGATTTTTAGTTTATTGTGACACCTCCAACTCCATTCTCTCTATCAGAAAACTGAATCCTTCCCACAAAAAACTGAATCCTTCTCCCCCCCCCTCCTTTCCCCCCTTCCCTCTCCCCTTCTTCTCTACCTTCTTCCTAATTTCCCCCTCCCTCCACCCTCTTTCCCCCCCCCTCTTTTTCCTCCCCCCCCTTCCGTCCCCTTTTTTCCCTGTTTTACAATATATGTTATACCATCGAGAGCGATAAACTCTTTCCTTGTCTTTCAGAAAAGCACCTATAGTTATGTCTTCAATAAGTGGATAAAATAATTTGTAAAAATTATAATTTAAACATAATCAGTGGGCTGTTATGGATTTGTTATGACATATGACTAATGGATAAATATCTCTGTGTATAGAGAATACATATAAGATGTTCCTAGAAGATATTTTATTATTATTTTTTATTATTGTTTATTTTTAGGAACACGAATGTACGTGTTTATATATATATATTTCTATATTTTTCACTTTTTTATATAAAAAATTTATAGTGATATAATTATTGAACTATTGTATTATATAATAAACGGTATCTCAAAGGATAGTTCTTGTATAGATTTGAACCCATTACCCCTGGTGCTGCGTGCAGCGGAAAAACCCTCTGAGCTATTGAGGCTGCACTAGACTTGTGGAGGGATTCGTTAATATATATGTAATAGAGAGTTTCTGTATTCTAGTCTCCTGGTCAGTTCTAAGAATTTTATTAGTTTTTATTAATGTTTCTTTTAGAAACTATTGTAGATATATACCACCAAAAAACTATTAAATACTAATAGAAAATATGATTATTAACTGCTGATTATTATTAAGAAATGATGCAATGGATAAATGCTTGTTTTTGGTAGTGAGAATTGTATGTGTTGGGTGGATACACTAATGAGTTACACATGCCGAGCAAAAACATCTGAGTGTAATTAAGGTAATTAGCAGAATGATTGGCTAATCCTGCTATAAAATGATCCAACACTGCAGCTACATTATTCCTCTGACGAAACCGCTTGCCCTATTTGCGGAGAAATGCGTAAGGAGGGCACTTCTGACTGATCCCGTTGCCTTCAGTTTCTACATTTCATCTTGTGACCTGTGGCAGGCCGGCGAGCCGTTTGACCGGGGATACAGCTGAAGCGGGACCCGGCAAAGGAGGCCCGCTCCCCGTGTAATAGGAGCCGCGGTGGCCGCGAGTATCCAGCAATTCATACTACGGCTGGGAAGGAGCCTTTTTTGGGAACTTTGCGGTCAGCGGTTGACCAAAAGTAACCTCACCGCTGACCGCAAAGTTCCCACCATTGGCTACAATGGAGCGCATAGGCGCTACATTGTATCTGTGCCGTGTGCTGCCTGACAGACACTACAGGAGCACACAGCCAATCAGGAGAGTGCCACGACGTGGCGCTCCCTGTTTAGCTGAAGGGACCCTCTTTGACAGGAGTCAGGGGGGGTCCTGGCAGTCGGGGAAAGGGGTCCCATGTGTAAACATGGGACCCCTTTCAGTGCATGGTCGGGTTTCCGTTTTATTATTTTGCCAAGTATGTGGATTATTCAAAGGTCTGATTCTACACTGGATTATGTGAGTATAATTTTTTCCACAGGTACCCCAAGGATTCTACATGGAGAAGAGGACCGAGCCTCGTGGGAACATAGGTAAGTATGTGTGTATGGAGGTGTGCATGTATGTAATAAACTTATACTTTCATGGTGTGTCCGTCCTGTTTTTTTGGGGGTATTTTTTTAGTAGTAGTACTACTACAGGTACCAGCGGGCCCGGTTTTCCACCACATGCTGGTACTTGTGGTTCTCCAAGTACCAGCTTGCGGGGGAGGCTTACTGGGACTTGTAGTACTGCTACTAAATACAATATTTACATTTTTTTACAAGACTATCAGCCCCCCATCCGCCGCCCTTGGATGGGGGGGACAGCCTCGGGCTTCACCCCTGGCCCTTGGGTGGCTGGAGGGGGGGGACCCCTTGATTTAAGGGGTTCCCACTCCTCCAGGGTACCCCGGCCAGGGGTGACTAGTTGGGTATGTAATGCCAGGGCCGCAGGGACCAGTATAAAAGTGTCCCCCGGCTGTGGCATTATGTACCTGGCTAGTGGAGCCCGGTGCTGGTTTAAAAAATACGGGGGACCCCTACGCTTTTTGTCCCCCGTATTTTTGGAACCAGGACCAGGCGCAGAGCCCGGTGCTGGTTGATTAAATATGGGGGAACCCCTGTCATTTTTTTCACCATATTTTTTCAACCAGGACCGGCTCAAAGAGCCCGAGGCTGGTTGTGCTTAGGAGGGGGGACCCCACACAATTTTTTTCAGATTTATTAAGACTTTAATCAACTTTTTAAGGTACACAATAAAGCCCTGCACGGATCTCACAGATCCGGCCGGGATTCCTTGTGTTTTGTCAGGCAGTGTTTTACTCATCACTCCCGTAAAACACTGCCTGATATTACGAATCACATCGACATCGGAAAAAATGATTGTGCAAAACTCGGCAGCTTAGTGAATGATCGTATCAGGATTCAAAAAGTTGCAGTAAAATGCAGCCGATACCATTCGAGTTCCAACACCCTTCAAAACGGCCAAAACACGAATCTTTGTAAATATACCCCACGGTGAGATATTTTCTTTCGATTTTGACTATATAGTCAAAATCGCAAGAAAAGTTAGTGCAGATCAAAAGGTGAAAGTCACCTTGCGATCCTGATGCGTGGTCCCTCCAGGTCGGCATCGCAAGAAAATATAGACTGTGCAAGCAAGTCAATCCTTGCTAGATCGGTGTATTATCTAGTTCATCTCACATGTCAACAAAATCCAAAATCTCACATAAGCCAAAATGGTAAGCACACATAGTCCATATCTCAAGAACAGTTAGTCAAAATTAGTGGTGCTGGGCACCGGGGAGTCCAAGGGAAATCGCAAGTGAAAATCGGGCATAGCAAGGATCTCACCGTGTGTACACCCCCTAAGGTGGGAGTTTTGTAAAACTGGTGATGTTGCTCATAGCAACATCATATCAGATTCTACTTAACATAATTCTAGCTGCTTCTAGAAGATAATAGATAGAATCTGATTGGTTGCTATGGGCAACATCACTAGTTCTAAAAGAAACCTGCTGCCTTATTAAATATAACCCATTGACTTTGTTTTTGAGTTGTATTTTTGTCTCTGTATTGCATACACTTTTACACAGTAAATTTACATTTATTATTATTATTTACTCTGACAAAGTGGCTACTGCAGCAGTCTGCTATGAAAATGGGTGTATGAGTACAGAAAATGGAGAGTCATGAGTATTTTGATCTACATTTCCGAATGAAGAGGCGGTACTTGGTTGTAATGGAGCAAAGTTGAGTGAGAGTGTGTTCACTCAAATGTGGACCATGCACATATGGATGCAAGAGAAAATATGCCTGTGTGGAAGAGTACCATTTGCACTTAGTATAGCACAGATGCAAGTGCACACTGATGGTGATTGATGGTAGCAAACCATGTACACCAGTCTCTAAGAGATGTGTACAACTTCATATGCAGATGAATACAGGTATATGCATTTCTTCAGGGCATGCCTTCCTTGACCTATACACATCCAATTAACATGCAACATCCCATAAGGCCCAAAATGGGATGTGGTTACATTGTCGGCCATCGGGATCCCGGTGGTCAGGATACCAACGCCCGGACCACTGACAATGCCGACAGCTGGAATCCCGGCTAACAGGGGCTATTCCAACTCGTGGGTGTCCACGACACTGATAGAGTGGGAATAAAACCTGTGTCAAGCCCAGCAAGCTTCCAAGCCCGCAGCATGGCGAGTAAAGCAAGCCTGCAAGGGGCTTTGTTGCACTTGCCCCCCTGCCGTCAGCTGGCATACTATACCCAACCCAAAATATGTTTTGTCTTTATTTATTCTGCTTTCAATTGATTGAGCAAAAGACCAACAAAGATTTCGATAAACAAAAATAAATGAATATTCCTAATTAATAAAGCTTAGAAAACAAAGATGGTATTAAAGAAATAATGCTGAGAATAGAGAAGAAAAACACATGAAACATGTAATAACTTTCTTATACTTTTTTTTAAAAGCCTGTGGCCTTTCTTGTACTTTATCCTTGTTACTTGTGATTCAAGTTAATTCCATTGACCCTTGGGGAATTCTCATACTAGTTTTTGTTACTCATGAATTCATTGCTTTCTAGAATGAGTAATTGAACATTTACGTTATGGAACTCACTGTGGAAAATCCATGTTCATCAATTTATTTTTGGAGGTAATAGCAATGAAAGATATTACTTGTCTATTTGCAATGTGTATGTAGCCCCTGGGACCTGCATCTTTTGGAGCTGTACTAAAACATTTTTAGTTGTGCATCCACTGAATCCTGATAGCAATCTTCACAACCAAAGTCATAATCATGGCACAAGGGGGAATAAGGAGACAGCAATCTGCTATTTATCACTATGTGGGGTGGGGCCTCACAGGACCCCACACTTCAGTATGGTACTCGCCTTAATTGCCACTGTAGCACCTGTTCATGGATGCAAATGAATGCAGAAAGGCTCCCGACATCCTAAAAAATTGTGGATTGAATGTAATGATGTTGCCATGATACCAAAGAAAATGAGCCGATAGTTAAGAAAAGCTGTAGTATGTTTTTATGGGAGGTGGGGTATTAACCCTGGTGAAGGTTAGACAAAAAATATGAGTGAGGTGAAAATCTTTTACAATCTATTCCTAGGACAGAGAGGTGATTAGAGTTGATATTTTTAAGATTATTCCAATCCACATATTGAAACTGAATTTGTTCAATGGAAGAACCAATGTGTTTATTCTTACCCTGATTCTGTTCCTCAAAGCAGGAAGTACTGTTACATAGTGACAGCCAATGAAGTCCATCAGAGCTCATTACGTTAGCAGGGTACATACAACTCTAAATGAAGTTTTTTTGAGAGGGCATCTTTACTGTATATCTGTAAATCCTTCTATCAAAATATAGATTTATACATTTTGTTGATCTATTTTTTAACAATTTACCCTACATTAATAGGAGGCAGACTGGCACACCTGTTCTGCCATATGCTGTTTTCTATACAGTACCATTCTCCAAGTGGCTTTTAATTAAATTCCTTGAATGTTGCATTTCCACTGCTTTAGCATAGCTTTTGAGATCAGAACTGAGTCATTTACAACCTTATTATTATTAGAGATAGCCGGGTCCGGTTTTTACAAAACCAAACCCACCCGAACTTCGAGGATCTGAGGGGATCTGAGCCGATGCTCGGATTTTTCTGCCAGGCTCGGATTCCAAAATCCCCAGTGCTACTTAGGGTACTTTTGCCGAGTCTCTTTATGACCCCCAACTTCAGCTCTCGCAGAGTTACAGTACTTAGCAAGATTAATTATATTTATACAGTAGGTATGCTGCCCATACAGGAGCAAGCATTACAGTGGGCTTGTAGCACCCCTACCAAAGTTTTTTCACATATTCCCACTCCTACCATGTCCAAGCAGTCAGCATTTTGATAAATGATGGGATTGTATATACAGGAAACAAGACTTTAAGTATGTTCTCAGTAGTTCCCAGATTGGATGAACTGGTGAAATTTGTTGAAGTTTTATGAATCTTTCACTCCACATGACATTCACATACTTTTGACAGAGTGCATGACATACAGAAGTGTCACACACAGTACTTGTTATAATCTAGTATGGAGAAAGAAAGAAAGAAAGAAAGAAAGAAAGAAAGAAAGAAAGAAAGAAAGAAAGAAAGAAAGAAAGAAAGAAAGAAAGAAAGAAAGAAAGAAAATTAATTTTATTTTTTTTACTCATAAAACACTAACAGTTTTAGAATAATTAAAGGTTGTTAAATAAACTTATTTTAAATATTTAGGGAGTTCTGATGGGTGTTCCCTGCAGACAAATGCTATAAATTTACAGTCCTACTTACCTCAGTCACACCATAAATCAGAATGATTTGACCCTTTCTGCTTTAATTATGTAATATAAATGCCACCAAATGTGATATAGTGCAATGCAGGTTGGCATCCTGTGAAATGTGTAGCAAAGTGGCATTTGAAGATTGCTTCATCAGAACGGTGAATCAGTCCAGTTTTCCACCTCTCAAGATCCAGATTCACAAAATGTTGGTAAATGACTCAATATTTCTTCTGCCCCATCACATGCAGCATCATTCATTTTAAACTTTGGTCATAATTCAAGGTTGATCGCAAACACAAAATCTTCCTCTAATAGGCAAAACCATGTGCACTGCAGTTAGGGCAGATGTAACATGTGCAGAGAGAGTTAGATTTGG
This sequence comes from Pseudophryne corroboree, assembly GCF_028390025.1. Taxonomy (NCBI): domain Eukaryota; kingdom Metazoa; phylum Chordata; class Amphibia; order Anura; family Myobatrachidae; genus Pseudophryne; species Pseudophryne corroboree. The sequence goes on from NC_086447.1 coordinate 763,083,571, forward strand.
GTGGGGTGTGTTCAAACTTAAATCTAAATTGCAGTGTAAAAATAAAGCAGCCACTATTTATTCTGCACAGAAACAATAAAAGCCACTGCTGCACAGAAACAATATAACCCACTGCTGCTGCGAATTAGGCCCTTAATACGGTGGGTTTGGTGAGACGGCTCTGCAACAATAGTAAACTGTATGTGTCAGGTTTACACCAGGAAAATGACTTCTATCTCAATGCACTCAGTATACACCAAAAGTAATAAAGACATAGAAATCTTGCGGGGCAGTAGTAAATGCTAAAGTCACAGTGCCCAGTTTTAACACAATATTATACTGTATTGGAGAAAGAGCGCTATATAAATAAAATTATTATTATTATTATTATTATTAATGAAATGTCATAAACATAAAATAGAATGGTGTCTGGAGAATGTTATTCATAAATGCAAACTTACATTGTTAAAAATACAAATACTGTAATATACAAACTAAACACAAAAAAAAAATCAAATGGGAATATGCTTAACTGCCATTGTCATTATGCAAATTTCAACTTCTCTAGGTAAGTTGAACATTTGGTCATGACTTCAAATGATATAGAAGCCATACCATTGCTTTATATACTTTCAGTGTAAGTGGTCCAAGCACAATAAAACATTCAATAAATAGCAGTTATCATCATTATCATCATCATCATCATCATCATCATCATCTGTGAATGTTATCCATTAGCAAGAGATACTCAGGTCTACCTTGATAACGGTTTAACTAATACTCCTTTACTGTGCTTGTTCTAGGACATAGTACAGGTTGAGTATCCTATATCCAAATATTCCGAAATACGGAATATTCCGAAATACGGACTTTTTTGAGTGAGAGTGAGATAGTGAAACCTTTGTTTTTTGATGGCTCAATGTACACAAACTTTGTTTAATACACAAAGTTATTAAAAATATTGTATTAAATGACCTTCAGGCTGTGTGTATAAGGTGTATATTAAACATAAATGATTTGTGTGAATGTACACACACTTTGTTTAATGCACAAAGTTATAAAAAATATTGGCTAAAATTACCTTCAGGCTGTGTGTATAAGGTGTATATGAAACATAAATGAATTGTGTGACTGTCCACACACTTTGTTTAATGCACAAAGTTATAAAAAATATTGGCTAAAATGACCTTCAGGCTGTGTGTATAAGGTGTATATGTAACATAAGTGCATTCTGTGCTTAGATTTAGGTCCCATCACCATGATATCTCATTATGGTATGCAATTATTCCAAAATACGGAAAAATCCCATATCCAAAATACCTCTGGTCCCAAGCATTTTGGATAAGGGATACTCAACCTGTATAACAAGGCATAGGATAAGCATTAGATGCAAAAGAATCTGCTTATGGTGCACATACATGGTACAGATACATGGTTGGGCTGTCCCACAGGGGTACAGGGGAAACCCCCAGTGGTCCCACTGCCTGAGGGCCCACCTTCCCCTCTAGGGATCATGTTCCAGACTGTACATTTGAATGATCCATTATACACGGTGCATTATACTGTACTCACAGGACTATGGTGTATTTTCTACAGTGCATTGCTGTTATTAATTTGTTATTAATCTGGTACATTATCATGCATGCACTAGCAGTATTTACTATATATATCAAGTATTCCAGAGCATACACTCTTTATTGGGTAGCTAAGCCTCTCTGGCAGCTTGCCACACACCCTATAAATATTCACCACACCCCCAAGCATGGGGCCCTACCACTGCATTCCCCCGGGGGAGCCTTTATTTCCAAGGCTGACAATGCACAGAAATGCATATTTTCCATGACTATAGCATGTGTAACTGCTAAATACAGCCTATGTAAATACAAAAAAAAATGGATTTAGTTACTTAATTTTTCTGCCATTTTCCAACAGGTGGTTTTATTACTTATAGTTTTAAATCATCTCATAAAATGTAAACATAAAATAAAAATACAATTTAGGAAGGTTTGCAATACAGAAAGAAATTACAGGTAAAATTTGATGTTGACGATTCAGTATTCTTATTCACCGTATTAGCTGATACAGTAACTGTAGGAAGGAACTGTTTGTTGTGATTTATGGAATGAATATGTAATCTTAGTATATTAGAAATAAAAAAGTTTTTTGTGCACATTTTTTAAATGCAATTTACTTTATCATTATTTTATTTTCCAGTTAGTAAAATGTAATGAGAAATAGTTCTTGTTAATTTTTATTTTTTAGAACTTGCCGTATTCTTTCTTATTTATTACTTACCAAAAGTAAATTGTTTACAATAACTCCATTGCTATTGTAATTATACATTATTTATAATCTATTTTTTAAATCTCTCTTCCAACTTGCTTTGATTGTTTAATTATAGATGGCCTGTTACCATATGGGACAATAAGCTTTTTAATTACCAAGTTAAGAGTTCAAGGAAATATAAAAAAAAATTACTAAAATCCTTTTGGGCTATATACATAATGTGAAATTAAGATCAATCAAAGGAATGCATCACACAAATATTTGTGAAAATTGCTGTGTACAGTACATCTGTATAACTGAACATTCATGGAATAACCTGTATTAAAACATGTACTGTATATACTGTCCATATAAGTAACCTGCTGTGTAGGAATGATGTATCTAGTTGGTATTAATGTGACCAAAACATAGAAAAATAGAATTTGACGGCAGATAAGAACCACTTTGCCCATCTAGTTTATTCTTTAGGTAACCTCAACCCTTTTTGAACCTTAGTGATCTATTTACTAAGCCTTGGATGGAGATAAAGTTGACAGAGATAAAATACCAGCCAACCAGCTCCTGTCATTTTTCAAACCCAGCCTCTGAAATGTTAGTTAAGAGCAGATATTAATATGCCTATCCTAAGCATGTTTAAATTGCTCTACAGTCTTAGCCTCTACCACCTCTGATGGGAGGCTATTCCACTTATCCACTACCCAAAAGTTTAGTGGAATAAATGTCATTCTGTATCTGTGGCATGCTCCAGAAGTGTATGTTGGTGCATTAAATATACATTTTCTTGACCACCCAAAAAGTATTTGGGCAGCAAAGATTTGTTTAAAAAAACAAAGCAATTAAATCAAAGCAGAAATCGTGCTGCATATTGTCATTTTTTTGGGATCACTTTCTAGCTTTACCCAAGGTCTAAGAGATTACAATAGTCCAGTGCTGCAGTTTCATATTAAATTCAATTTAATAGCATCCAGTTCTTGTACTTTTAAAGATTTCACATATCGGATAGTCGTGTCTTACAGTATGTACTGTTAGATTTATGCAAGGAATAGCAGAAGATTTTCCTTGAGCTCTTGAAATGAGTTTTAGCGGTGTCTGAATTTTGCTTTTTAAAGTAAATGTGAGAGATTTTAGTTGATTTTAGACATTTTTATTTAGCAAAATCTACGCAACAGGTATTATTTATTAAAATTGATAGGTACTGTATATGCTGATTGGCTGCTTTGCACAACTTCTCCAATATTCCTGTATTTTCACTGCTTGATACATCAACCCCTATGTCACTAAATACATCTGAATTATGTTTCTTTAATCTAGGTATAGAAACATTTAGAACAGTGGGACCAATTTTGCAACGATGATGATAAATGGTGCGCCAGACAATCAGCTCCCAACTGTAATTTTTTTAAACACATGACAGTTAGGAGCTGAATACATGGCAGTTAGGAGCTGATTGTCTGGAACACAAGTTATCACACGCAACAAGTTTTATCATTCACAATGAGTTTTATCACTTGTTGATAAATAAGCCCCAGTATTTTACTACTTTAAATTTAGAAGTATTCATTTTTGATTCAGTGTAAACAACTTATAGTATGGACCCCTTATTATAATAATTTACTATATAAGTGAATTGCTTCTAAATTATTACTATGGATTTTAAAAGTATATTTTCCATCATCTCCTCTTCTCAATGCCTTTTTGTCAGTTTATCAATTAGGCAGATGTATTAATCTGGAGAAGGCATAAGGAAGTGATAAACCAGTGATAAGTGCATGGTGATAAACGCACCAGCCAATCATCTCCAATATGTAAATTAACAGGTAGGAGCTGATTGGCTGGTGCACTTATCACCTTGCACTTATCACTGGTTTATCACTTCCTTATGCCGTCTCCAGGCTTAATACATCTGCCCCAGCACTGTATTTAATTGTATAACTTTCAACTTATTTTATTTGCTTTGTTCATCCATAACCTAGTATCATCTTAATATAAAGAATTCTTCATTATAAAATATTTTTAACTGTAAAGCAAAATAACCCATGAAATGTTTTCAGCGGTAACATTTTCTGAAAGGTGTCTATGAACAGGTAACCTGTAGATCCACAGATGTACAACAATACACGCTATAACATATATGTGTGATTTGGTGCATGACTGCCCTTGACTGTAGGTGACCGTCTAGTTAAATCTATTGTATTTGGCAATTGGTTAATATTTTCCATTTCCTCTTTTCCAGGCTGTGTGGAGGAAACTTGGAGATGCTGCAGGTTCATGTCCTGGAATTAGACATCTCACTGGCAATCAATATAAAGGACCAATGTAGTAAAAGAAAATATTTGATGAGCCCTTCTGAAGATAAAATGACAATAAAATATTCTCAAAGAAGAGTCAATCACAAATGCTAAGCCCCAGGCAGAGAGGCCTGTCTGAATTTATCACTGTATAGATTGATTACATTAAACTGGCACAACTTGTCTAAGATTACCTTTAAAGCAGCAATGATGTCCTTTGGAATAAAAGACACTTACTATTTCTATAGCACATTATACAAAATATCTTTTGATGATGGCACAGTTGATTGAAACCAAAAGATCAATAAATATTAACTAGAAAATATGTTCCAGTCCAGCAACAGATATACATGATAAAAGACTAACCCTAGTGAAGTTGAAAAAGTTATTGTAGCACTACAGAAATGCTTAAATAGTCTATTATTAACATAGTTATGGTAAGTTGACGTAACTAAAACTATTAGATTAAAGTATTCATTTGTTATTTACACTGTAAAAAGTACAATACTATTAATGTCAGGCATCGGGAGTATATCTCCCATATCAGTAAAGAAAATCTTATACAGGTTGAGTATCCCTTATCCAAAATGCTTGGGACCAGAGGTATTTTGGATATGGGATTTTTCCGTATTTTGGAATAATTGCATACCATAATGAGATATCATGGTGATGGGACCTAAATCTAAGCACAGAATGCATTTATGTTACATATACACCTTATACACACAGCCTGAAGGTAATTTTAGCCAATATTTTTTATAACTTTGTGCATTAAACAAAGTGTGTCTACATTCACACAATTCATTTATGTTTCATATACACCTTATATACACAGCCTGAAGGTCATTTAATACAATATTTGTAATAACTTTGTGTATTAAACAAAGTTTGTGTACATTGAGCCATCAGAAAACAAAGGTTTCACTATCTCACTCTCACTCAAAAAAGTCCGTATTTCGGAATATTCCGTATTTCGGAATATTTGGATATGGGATACTCAACCTGTACTTTACACACTACACCATTATAACAGCTTTTAAAAATGTATAATAAAAAGGCTTCCTTTTTGTTCCTACCTGTATATTTATTCTAAAAATGGTGCTGCACAATTATAATGTGGGCATGCCAAAGTGCTCAAGCTTTTATTGATTTTTTTTTTTAAATAATGTATTACCTGGTTCGTTGTGTTTTGAGGTGCTAAGATTCTACTGTTTCCTTTCAGGGAGTATAATCTCAAACAGAAGATAATATTGATATTAATTTACGTCTAATAAATTGAAAAACATTTTTATATAATTTACATACTTTAAGATAAACATTGGGACCACTTTTGACTTTCAGATATAAAATGCAATTTTATTTCAAAAATTAATTTTGAAAATTCAAATGACGGTGGTAATTTATATTCTGTTTTGGTTTTCATTTTTCTATTAATTGAAAAAAAAATCTAAAATTGCACTGTGTTTATGAAATTATGCCTTTCTAGCGTAGAATTCATTTAAAGAAATAATTTCAAATAATCAAAGCATGTCCTTCCTTTATTGAACTGCTAAATGCTTTTAATCAGATTGCCTGAGTATCGACCAAGAGGTGCCATAGATATGTGTAGTTGGGTTTCTTCATATGTGAAAACCATTAGATTGTGTGTAGTTAAATGCTTTGATAGATGTTTGATGTGTTCAAATGCTATGATAGTTTATTGTATGAATGTGCAACAGGCTTGTTAAAATACATAGTTGTTTATTTTTCCACTTTAAGTATATAATGGGAATGCAACAATCTTCTATTTTTAAATATATTTTATAGTACAGTAAAAATACAATATCTCAGCTAAGTATCACTTCAATTTTAAATGCTATAGTACACATGAATATACGTATGTATATATGTATATATACAAATGTATATATATGTATATATATATATATATATATATATATATATATCTTTAGTTATAGTATGAGGCTAAAGGCTATCACAATGAGAAGCACATTTGGAGATCAGATTCTGGTAGATCTGAAAGGGCAGACCTGATAAAAGAATATGAGATGGTAGCATGTGATGGAATCAAATCTGTGCTTAACCAATCGTGTCTCTTTCTATATTGACCGCATACCCCTCTGTTACAAATCCCTATAACCTAATTGGTGTAAATGCAGCAACTCAGCTTTATAATATGCTTGGAAAATTTTAACTGGAACATAATTGCTTCAGGCCAATACTCCTAAAACTGCAAAGTTTGATTAATATGTACATGCAATGTACTGCAGCACACAGTGTTGATATCCTGCCAAAATTTAGGGCTGTATCCTATTAGCTGCGGTAAATTTCCACAGCTAATGGATTCCTCTGGGGCAATACTATTAGCCCCATAGCCCGGAATTTATCTGGGATTTTGCTTTGCATGCCTCAGGCACGTGAAGCAAAATCCCCAATAAGCAGCCCCAGGAGACCCGTTTTCTGACGGTAACACATGAGTCTGCAAACTTATCACATATACCATGTGTTATCACCCGATAATGGGTGATTTACAGCGTGGTTAATTGTATTATCAGGCTACAGATGGAGCCGCGCTCATCTGAGCTGCTCCATCGCAAACGAGCACTCCCAGCGTGACCAGGTGATACGTCCGCCTAGTCACGCCGGGAGTGCACAGGGACGCGCCCATTCAAATGAATGGGATGCGTTTACATCATGGGCGCATGCACCCAGTTGGAGACGGAGACACAGAGTCCTAGGTGCGCCTAGGCACAGACAGCATAGTGTATAAAGCCCGTTATTACAGTGCGGTATATCACTGCATGTAATATGAAACCGCCCTTAGTTTGATTTAACATTTGATTTTGAGAAAAATTGTCACTAGGTGCCATAATGTTACTACAGTATCATATTAATGAGCATACAGAACCATAGTAAAAAAAATGCATACGTTTCTATCAACACACATGTTCTGTAACTTAGTTGAATTATAAAAGCACAACAGTTACAAAAATCCAATTTTTCCCAATATACAGCCACGAGCAGTCATATTTTGTATTGTTGAATATGTATTTTGTACATAATTAAAATAATTATATATTAAACAGTTTTTTTCAAGTATATCATTAGTCTTCATTGTAATGAAATAAGCTTTATAATGTACAGTTTTCCGGAGGAAAATATGAGACTATGTTTAAATAGAGATGTAATAGGAGTTATATTTTAGGGGCCTTAATCATAAAACTGTTTAAGATTGATCATTGTACAATATACAGTATAAAAACACAGACAGGTGATTGATAACATCACCATTGAGCGTAAACTTATACGTTAATGTGCATATGTATTTCAAATGACCCTGTTATCCAATGTAAATGAAAAAAATGATTTTTAGTTACTGTGGGGCAGATATATTAAGCCTGGGGAAGATATAAAACAATGATTACTGGAAGGTGATAACGCACCAGCCAATCATTACGGGTTTGCAAAATGACAGTTAGGAGCTGATTGGCTGGTGCTTTATCACCTTCCACTTATCACTGCTTTATCACACCTCCAGGCTTAATACATCTGCCCCAGTGTTTTATATCTACATTTATTTAAATCATTACTAAAACTTGCTGCGCTTCTCGCTCTGGTCTGTATAGGAAGTTAATGCTAAAATAATCAAATCTTACAGAGATGAAGACAATGGATGTAAATAAAAAAAGGAACTAGGTGTAATAGCTTTACTTTAAAGTTTATACAGCCCTCACATCACATCAACACAGGGATTTCAAAAAGACCCTCTGCAGTGACTGTGTGCTAAGCAAGTCTCCCCGCAGAGAATGTGTGCTAAGTAATATGACAACATCATTATATTTAAAGACTTCCTTTACATGAACTAAAACAACATCTGTTATGTACTTATCTACATTAAGTGTTGTCCCTCGCTGGCCTCCCAGTGTTGCAGAGGAGATCGGTAGCCAGAGACATTGTTTACTGCAGAGGGACTTTCAGAACTACCTGTATAAACCATTCAATAATATATGTACTAGAGGGTGTATTGTCACAACAAATAATAAAACTAAACAGGCAGGCATATTGTACCCCCTTCTCTCAATGCCCTTGTGGGTATGTGACAGCTGCAATACATGCTATAACTTTTCATTTTAGGCTTCCAACAAAAAATTTGGTACAAATGATTAGTTATTGAAACTGTGACACCCATGAAACATTACGATATATATATATATATATATATATATATATATATATATATTTATTCCAGGAAAAGGGCACTCAATTCATTATCCAACAATACTCAATTTATTGAATTCCGGTAGAATTACACTAAAAATCCATTATGATGGCTCAGTTCAGACATTGAAATCATCCATCCAAACTCTCTTAAGCAATGCATATGCCTCTTAATTCCATCAAAGTGCATCAATGCAATATATACAAAAAGTCAGCACTTATCAATCTGTCGACTTCGGTCATAACATGACCGTTCTAGACTCCTGCATCATGTCAAATACCACCACTGCAGCCAAAAGCCATCCACACACCAACAGCCAAATGCTAACTTTAAATACCTGAATGTTAAATTGCCTAAACCTCTGCAGGTGTGCTGCACCCCTGTGCGCATGCACCACTCACAGCCAATTGCATTGTAATAACAAAGTATACCAGCTGCCGTGTTTAGAAACAAAGTAACAGTGAGCTGCAATATGGCCGCGACAGGACTTCCAGCTGCGGCACCTCACGTGACATCCAATGGGGACGTCACTGCTTTAACATGGCTTCTATTCTGGCGCGCTGTACCCGGAAATCCGGGAGTGGCTGCAATGTGAGTTAAAGCAGTGTATAGGTATAAAGGTGTGCGATAGGTTGTTTGCACACATATCACTCTTTACTGTCATTGGTAAAAGGGGTGATTTATTCAGTTGCAAAAAGGGATGATTATCAGCTTCCCGGCCATGGTGGCAGTATTTATGAAAAAGCACAATTTGTGAACTGTTCTAACATTGTGCCCCAACCATACAGTCAGTTGAAATGCAGGATCCTGTCCCATGTTCTTTCTATTTCAAATATATAAAAGCAGGGCTCTATGAAAAATGCATGGCTGTATTGTATTGAACACAAAAGGCCAGTAAAGTGGTACACTTCTCTAACACTTGAGGAAAAGCAATTTTCCATTTTACCCCAGACAGTTCTAAGAGCAGCCACCTACAGTTTCTATTGTGATGGCAATTATAAAAGAAAAATGGAAGGTTGCTGCAAGAACATAGAACGTGATGTCTTCTATGCGAAATCACTTCCTTTCAACAGTTTAAAGACTAATATTGCAAATGTTCTCAAAAATGTATAGAAAACTTTCATTGTATACACAAACTGTTGATTAATCCCAGCTATCCATATATCTTATTATAGTCTGTCTCTGTCCCACACATAACATTTATAGAGCAACTTAGAGACACAGGTTTAATAGATATTTAAAGAAATATTGTAACATTCACAATGTGCTATAGTGTACTAAATACAGTCCTTATACCCTGACTGGGAGTAATGGTATTTGTCACTGAACAGTTTCTGTCTGTGTACTGATGGAACTAAATATCCCATGTCATCCATTTCAGACTGCACAATGCTCTCTCTGCAATATCTTATAATATGACTTTTGATAGTACAGGTATGTCTCTCCTTTATAAGATAGGTTTCCTTATAACACATCTGTCTAAAATAGCAATATTTAAGTAACCATTTTGAGTATACCAAACCAAGGCAAATAAAGTTACAATTCAGAAATATACATACATTATTCTGATAGATAAAAGTAAATTGTTATATAAATCCACTTGCATTATAGTATGAATTGTTTGTTGTTAACAATGAACAAACCAAATAAACTAAATACATCTGGAAGAAAGACCTGACAAATGCAAGAGATTGCATGATATCAATCTAATACACAATATTAGTGTAATTAGCTAGTCCAGTGTTTCACATACACTTTATAATTATATAATATAATATAATTATAATATAATCACTTTATAATAGTGATCTCACAATTACACACACATATACAGTTATACATGCAGGAATATATATATATATATGTGTGTGTATATATATATATATATATATATTTATATGTATACACACACACACACACACACACACACACACACACACACACGCCTCTATTGATTTTTATACAATATCTATCTGTCTATCTATCTATCTATCTATCTATCTATCTATCTATCTATCTACCTATCTATCCAGATTTAGGGGACTTTTCTATATGTATAAAGCACAGTGACTTACTACTTTGATATCACTACTAGTATGCTAAATGCTATAGTATGCTATAGATGTAAAACGTACAATGTAATAGTTGAATAAAAATTCCACCTATAACTGGGAATAAAATAAAATACTAAACATTACTTACCAGTGCTCCATTGATTCAGAGAATCAGCAGGTCTTATGATGTATCTACCGGTCTTGAGAATTAGATCTTTTCTCCTGCCCTGACAGGCCATTGTTGTGTTTTTCAAAGCTCTCAGTTTCTAATTGAGATACTGTAAATGGGAAGTTCACTGGAGAATGGCCTTGAGAGGGCCTATTAGATTCTTCAGGGTACCTGACAACAAGCCACATAGGCAGAGAGTAGGTAAGTAACATTTGCCATTTTATTTAGTGTCACTTACTGTAGTTCTATCCAAATCAAAATTTTTAGCTTTCAGTGGAAACAGATTTTAATTGTTGCCTTAATTAGGAATATACTGAAAACCACCTGCTAAGGAAATAGAAATGATAAATAAGGGGATGTGGTTAGGAAACCAGATCCCGCCATTGGTACGCTGAATTCTGGGATCCCGGCTGCCAGTACAGTATACCCAACACTAAATAAGTAACGTCAAAACATATATTTAGTAATCATAACATGCCCAAAACTAGATACAGACTAAACAATTTTCATGAAAATCTAATCTAATTTAAAAAAATAATAATCGTAAAATCGCAGAATTTGGGGGTATTTTTGTTCCTATAGTATAATTAACCTAAATAACATTTATTTCCACTCATTTCCAGTCAATTTTGACCACCTCACATCTCACAATAATGTTTTCATCCAGTTTAGGCCAAAAGGTTGCACCAAGGTAGCTGGATGACTAAGCTAAGCGACAACAGTGGGCGGCACAAACATGTGGCACTTAAACTTCCATTGCAGCACATCTAGGAAACAGAATGACACTGTAATGACAATAAACTATACAAATGTTTGTCATCACAGTCAGCATTGCTCCAAACAGCACATAATTCAAAGAAAAGAAGTGCATGATGGAATTGTCCTTGGGCCCTACCACCCACCCATATGTTTTATATATTAAACAGGACAAGTATCCTTTCAGCGACAGGGACTGTCACTTGTGGATAAAATTATTGGTTTATTGGATCTCCACAAAACTATTTTTTAAAAGGACTACCTCCGATACGTAATGACTCTGAGGATGTTGATGATGAGGTGTTAATTACATTACAATATTGTACAATAAATTTCATGTCTTCGCCACAAATAACAACATGGAGGAGGTGCTTAGATAGCTAACGACCCTACCTCTACTAACTTTGGCCTCACAAATGGAGCAGATGCTTTCACAAACATTGTCAGGTAAAAATAATTCCACACCCAAGAGGTGGCTGTTTTGGTCTTATGCCCAGGCATCGCAATGGCCTTCTTTATTCATGGTCAACAACTGCAGCCACCGGTGGCTGACTTACACAAACAACATCATCAACCTCCTTAGTGTCAGATAGTAGTAGTACACACATACAGTATCCCCATCATCCTGTTACACTTCCACACATGAATCCTCAATTTCTGTTATGTCCTCCTCATCAGATTCATCACCATATTTACTTGTAGTGCTCCCCACATGTGCAGATGGTTCAGAAATGGCGGTAGGAGGTGAAAGAGGCTTCTCTATGAGGACAGTGTGAGAAAAGTCAGACTCACACATAGCTGACATGGACACCCCTAAACATTCCTCAAGAACGTCTGATGGCTCTGATTCTAAATGCACAGTTTGCCTTACTGCCTCTGCAGCTAACTTTCCTTTTGATTGTTTCTTCTTTACCACCGTAAAATTAAATGATTTTACAAGCCCTAACTTTAGCCCTCTCTGCCCCTGGCATAGGCCTTAGTAGAGGATACTGAGGGACTTGTATCATCATAGCTGGTGTCAGCACCTGCACCACTAGTAGTATGTGCTTCCTGCTCTCCTCTTGTTCATCCTCCATATCTATCCACAAACACTAATGAAGTAGGGTACAGCACACATCACAATTTCAACAAAAAAGTACCACCTTCACTGTCTAAGTATGAGTCAGAAATAGTAATCAAACACTGCAGTTTAATTTCACCAACAGTGTCGCACAATATGTGTATGAGTCAGAAATAGTGAGTGAACACTGCAGTTGACCTTCATCAACAGTGTCGCACAATACATGTATGAGTAAGAAATAAAATATATTACTGTGGTACCTCCTTTACCCACAGCGTCACACAATACATATGTGCATTAGAAATAGTGATCGAACACTATGGTTGACCATTACCAACAGTGTTGCACATTACGTGTATGAGTAGGAAATAATATACTGCAGTCTGATCGGAAGTCACAGTACTTATGAAAATATAATAACATTGTATACTACATTGGGGTACAGCACAAACAATAATATTTTTGTAATTATATTTTTAGGCATTTTGTTTTTAGCTTTTATTATTTAAATTTTACACTGGGGAGGAGCCTATGGATGGATGCACATATCACCCATTTTTCAGATACAGCAGACAGAGTACCTGCCTGGCAGGGCTGTTTCTAGACAATTTGGCTCCCAGTGCGAGATTTAAAAATGCACGCCCCCCCCTATGACATAAAAAAAAATGTGCCCCCAGATTAAAAAACAAACAAAAACCTTGGGCATGTAGGTGCGTGCTGCTGACAAGAGGGCGTGACCTCGCTAAAATGGACGTGGCCTCATCTTAAAAGACTACCTTACACCCCAGTTTTTGACCCTGCACCAACAGATCATGGCAGCCATAGGAAAAAAAAAATTCTACCATATTAAGCCCCACACAGTAATGCCCACTGCACCATATTATGCCACACACCGCAATGCCCTTGATACATTAAATCCCCACATTACGGCAGACAGAGTCCCCATTTTCCACATTACGACAGGCAAGTGTCCTCATTTTCCACATTACGGCAGTCAAGTATCCCCATTTTCCACATTACGGCAGGCAAGAGTCCCCAGTTTACACATTACGGCAGGCAAGAGTTCCCATTTTACATATTATGGCAGGCAAGTGTCCCCATTTTACACATTATGGCAGGCAAGTGTCCCCTTTTTACACATTACGGCAGGTGTCCCCATTTTACACATTATGGCAGGCAAGTGAGAGAGAGATTGAGAGAGACAGAGAGTTACTATACTTACAGAGGCGATTCCCGCTCTTCGACTCCTCTCCAGTCGCTCCTCGTGCCGGCCGCATCTCCCTCTTCCTCTTCGTAACTTGGGTCCCCTTTTCCTGAGTACCCTACTCCGGGGGGGGGGGGGGGGGGGGGTCGGAGTTTCGTGGAATGACGCGGTTGCATTGTGACATCACAATGCAACTGCGTCATTCTGCAAAACTCCGCCCCCCAAACGGGGTACTCGGGACGAGGGAGGATGGGGAAGAAGGGAGCCACAGTCATTGCAGCGGCAGGTGCCCATGTGATTGCACGGCGCGCCAGCCACAAGAAACGGCCCTGCCTCCTGGACAGATACAGCAGGGGACCCATTTCAGATACAGCAGACAGAGCACCTTTTACAGATACAGCTGACAGAGCACCCCGCCTGGACTGATACAACAGAGTACCCCATCTGGATACAGCAGAGCACCCCTTTAAGATACAGCAGACAGAGCACCCCTTTTTCAGATACTGCAGACAGATCACCCCTTTTTCAGATACAGCAGACAGATCACGCCTTTCAGATACAGCTGACAGAGCATTCTTTTCAGATACAGCTGACAGAGCCCCTCCTGGACTGATACAGCAGAGCACCACGCCTGGACTGATACAGCAGAGCACCCCTTTAGGATACAGCATACAGAGCACCCCTTTTTGAGATATAGCTAACAGAGCACTTCACCTGGACTGATACAGCAGAGCACCCCTTTAAGATACAGAAGACAGATAACCCCTTATTCAGATACAGCAGACAGAGCACCCGCTCCACGCCAGACAATATAGTACGGAGACAGACACATCCATTCAGTACACTCTCCACAGCTGGAGTGAAGATGGCACCAATCGCCAGGGACCTTTGTAGAATCCAAAACCCGCGAGAATCCAACAGCAGGATGATGACGTTCAGCCTCAATTTGGGATCTGAGTAAGGCGGGAAGTCCCACGCCGGACTCGGATTCCAAAGTTCGGGTGGGTACTCATTTCTATTTGGAGTCGAAAGGATAATTTAGAACTAAACAATTTTAGGGTAGTGTGTATGCTCAATTTGGTTGGTAAGAATCGGTCAATGTGGGGCAAAATGTTAGTGTGTACCTAGCTTTAGATAGCTTACTCTACAATAATAAATTCATATTTTGGAGTCAAACTTGAATGTGCATGAGATTTTATACAAATAAATTGTAATCCATAATAAGTGACAGATTCTCTTTGGTTGCTATTAGTTACAGCAGCTTAACACCCAGAGTCATGTGACAAGCCCCATAATGTAGTAATTTCACAAGGATTCAAATAATGTATTAAAATTAGAACATCAAAAAGTTATTTGCAAAAATTGTTTAGTATTCTTAGAATTGTAATAATAGAATAAAATAGTATTGAAAATAGTTTAAGCCAAAATGAGAAGCAGTTTACTGTAATCATTTGTTTCCTTAAACATGTGCCAAAGGTGAACTCACATAAAGTTACAAACTGATACAGGATTTGTAGCAGCTTCCATATTTGCTACATGTTTTCACCTACAGATGTGTCCCCTTCAGCTTCGTGGATATTCGTAGCAAACGCGACTAGTTTGTTGTGAATAGTGTGTCAGCAACTGTGTGCGGACATGAGCGTATGCACCGGCTTCAATATGAACGCATAGTGCTTATGCTATCGTAAATAAGACGCAGGCTGCCGCAACTAGTCACTATTATTATGTGGCGCCTGCAAGGATTGATTATGGGTAAGATGAGAAAGAGCATTTATGTATTTTATTATTTCTAAAATATTTCACCAAGTTCTACGTGCTTCCGGAAGTAATATGTAAGGTGGCAGTTATACGTATTTTGGTGTACCTTGAGGGAAACAACAATGCACAACAAGTACTGAGCACAAACCATGGAACATTCAAACTACCAAGTCACTACAAGTGTAAAAATTCCAACCCAAACATGTCAACTGGAAATGACTTTTACTGTCAGATAACACATATATACTCTGTATAATATTTCTGTACACAATACCAAATATGTGCATGGCTTGTCTCAATTAAAATTTCAAGCATATATTTTAAAGTACGGTGTGAAATTGAAATTGTTGCATTCCTATGTAATCTGGATATTAAGAATTAATTTACAGGCCTGAAGCACAAATCTGGAGTGCCTAATATACCAGAGAGTGGTGTTTTAAATTAGAAACAATTATGTAGATTTTGATACTGTATTGAGATTATTTTTTTACAGTTCAGCATATAAAATAGCATTGAGTATATGTATTCATTAGAGCTACAATATTAAACTATTTAATCTCGCTGTGTTGTCTCTGTTTGTTCAGACCTTACTCAGAGGTGGATGCTAACGCTGATGTTGGTGTAGTTGAGTGATCATTTGCTACGGCATGTGCACAAATTATTCTGAAAACCCCTACAGCACTGTTGCGATCAGGAGAATTCAGTGGTGCATGTAAGGGGGGTTCGTAGTTCCCAACTCCCTCCCCTGACAGACAGCAAGAGTCGACACTGTTATTAAGCTCCTCCCTTTGCAGCAAAATGCAGCAAAACATGGGTAACTGGGAAGGGGGCAGAACTAATATGAAAAAACTCAGTTAGACCTGCAAATCACAGCATTTTGCCACTAGTGGGAGGTGCCTGACAATGGTGCCCCTCTACAACACTGCTACAGCTGCAAGATGAGAAAGAGAGAGGGAGAGTGTGTCTGTGTGTGTCGAGAGGCAAAGCAATGTGCATTCCTGGCCATTGTCTGGGAGGTGGCCTGAAGTGAATGCAAAAAACCCAAAACACACGTGAGCATGTTATGTGAGTGGTGTGCGCGTGTCAGTGCTCATGGGATGCATTCTTAGATGCATACAGTAGCTGCTTCCACAGAGGCCATGTACAGATGGAGACACTGCACCTGCTATAGTTGGGTGCAAGTGTTGAAGGTGTATATGATGATGTGCCGATGGTGGACTCTCTAGAACCACTGGCAGTTCTACTGTGTGGAGGAGCACAGAAAATGCATATCTCAGGGCTTGCACATTCAGCCACACAGTAGTGTCCCTGGGGAAGGCTGAAACTAGCATTTGCATATTATTGTAATACCCGGAGGTACTGTATTGTGTCCGACACTGTGCATCATGCTACAGTAGAATGCATGTGTATGTCATTACACAGGAAAACCACAATTCCCCGCAGCCTCTGCAGTTGCTCAAGAGGTCAGGAGCATGTCACATAAGCAGTGTTAGATGGTGAGGCCTCTGACAGTTAAAAGTTGGCAGCAGTTGGTGGAGGCAAAGCTGAGGCAACTGACCTTGAGAGCAGAGCTATGCTGCGAGGAGGTGCGTTGAGAACGTTTTTTTCCGGGGAGTACAGGAGGAGGCAGGTTTGTGTGACTGATGATAGTCCTATCAAGTCAGCAAAGCACAAGACTTTACCAAAATCAGATGCTCTGCGGGTGCTGGAGACAGTGAGTAATTGCTGTGTGCTAGGGACTGTGCTGGTGAGGGTCTCGGCTCCACACCATTGCCAACAGGAGAAATGCATGTGTGGATAGCTGACAGGAAATGCTTGGAGTAGCTGGATCAGTGGATCAGTAAGCAGGTACTGTGAGTCAGTATATGAAAGAGTGGCAGGGAGGATAGCTACATTGGGACAGCTACATTAACGGAGAGGTGGAAACAAAATTACTGATGTGTCCTTGTTCATCCTGTAAATGAGCTGCATTTACCATGAATAGTGTGCCCATGAATGTACACAGGCAGGTGTGTATGCACAGGCATCCATAGGGAAGCATGGAGCAAGCGCATGTTGCAAGTAATCCTGGTAAACTGTAAGTAATCGCTGCTGCAGTGCGTATGCACACGGCACTACGAATACCTGCAGGATGAGCAAGGACACATCTGTAAGTTTCCTCTCATGAACCTTGCTGGAATAGTGAAGCAGAGTTACAGGAAAGCAGCACAGCACTGTCCATATACAATTCAGGATATCA
This sequence comes from Pseudophryne corroboree, assembly GCF_028390025.1. Taxonomy (NCBI): domain Eukaryota; kingdom Metazoa; phylum Chordata; class Amphibia; order Anura; family Myobatrachidae; genus Pseudophryne; species Pseudophryne corroboree. The sequence goes on from NC_086447.1 coordinate 763,101,583, forward strand.
TGCATATCGGCAAATTAAAAAATCCTAATAAATTGCAAAATCTTAAAGCTGGGGAAATGTAGACTACAGTGTACAGACTATTTTAATTAAGACATCTTCTCACCAGTCAGAGCATGTTTAACTGCTTCCCTCAATGGAATAAACTTCAGCACCTCCCATAAAAATAATGTATTGCAAGAATATCTTTAACAGATCAGCTGCAGCCATATTATACTGCACAACCCATGAGCTCTAATACCCCTCTCCAATCAAAATCCCAGGTCTCAGGAGTGCCAAGGGCCATCACAGGGGCACTGAGCGATTGGGACGTTGCCCAAAATGGTACAATTTGTGGATAAGTCCACCAAATGTGAAAGTGCCAATGTGTCTACACCATCATCATCACAGGTCTGATGCACTATGGTCCATCTGATACAGGTGCTCTGGAAGAAGATACCACTTGGTATACACCCTATAGGAATTCTCTAATGGATACACATCAATTTTGATACAGGTGATCTAATTGCGTCCCAAGTGTTATCACCTAAAAGAAAGCCAAGGTCTAGTTTTCAAGCTGGTTGTAGATGGAGGAGCCTACAAAGTGCATAATTTGAAGATACTGGTAGAAATAGGAGTGGAGCAACTGATACCTGTACTGGACATCTGTGAATGATTGCAAGTAAACCTACCTACCAAAAGCATGCTAAAACCAGGAAATGTTGGCTGCAGTCCAGATGAAGAGAGAGGACATCCTTGCCTGTAGAGGGACTTAATGGCCTGCAAAAATTTACCACCAACATCAAAGTGTGTGAACCATAAAAAGCCAAAAGACCCTATAAAATCCGTCTTTGCATCCAATGCCCAGATTAATGAGGAAAGCTTGGTTGTATCAATATGATGTATAAATTGTGCCATATGTCATATTGTCAAGTGCCTGTCTGGGCTGCTCTAAGCCCACTTGATCTGGGTGTATCACGGTAGAAAGTATAGGGTTCCACCTATTATTGAGAATTTGGGCAAACAGTTTAAAATTCAGCATTCAGTAGTGAGATAGGATGATAGTTAGCAACCAAACGGGGATCCTGGTTTCTGTATGACCATCATTTTGGTTCTAGTAGTGTCTGGATGAAAACATTTACCATAGAGGATCTGGTTAAATGTGGCTATGAGATGTGGGAGTAGGGACAACTAGAAAGTCTTGTAATAAGAGATGGGGAATTCATTTGGACCTGGTGCTTTGGAAGATTTTGTGATATGAGAATATTGGAGACTTATTCCTCAGTAACGGGAAGCCTCAAAGAAATCAAGGTGGAGAAATCAACCTGAGGAAGGGTACACAAGGAGAGGCATGTAGGAGAGGAGGATTGTGGACCTTCAACTGAAAGAAATTGCTCCTAAAAATTATAAAGGCATTTTAATTTTAATCAGGAAATAATGTAACTCACTGGTGGGATCCCCAATAGCTGGTATAGCTGAAGCAGCATTACGAGTTTCAATCAATTGGCGAGCATTTGCCTTGTTGCTCTCTTCATAGAAATGTTGGTTTAGTCAACAAAGGTATATCTTAGTTTTATTTTTTTTTAAATAAAATCGCATTAAGAAAAGTGTTAGCTATCATAAGCTGTCTGTACACAGCGTCTGTAGGAATGCATTTATGAAGAGACTCCAAATGATGTACTGTTTCGGTAAGAGTAGACTATAGTTGCTATGTGAGGCAAAGTTGATAATATGGCCTCTGATAACAGATTTATCGGCTTCCCACATCATGGGGTCTCATAGAGAGTCTTGAACATTAAGAGAGAAACAATCATCCATAGCCACCTTGATAGTTGCTTGAAAGTGAGAGATCATCATTTCAACCTACAGAGAGGCATGTCAAGAAGACTGAATGTGAACTGACATTGGAATGATCAAGGATTAGAAATGATGGAGGAGTCTAACAAATGTTTAGAATCTAAGGGCAACAGAGAAGCATATTGATCCTAGAGAATGTATGATACAGAGGCAAATGGAAAGTGTAGTCTCTGGAGGAGGGTTTGAAGCATGCCATGTATCAAATAGACCAGATTTCTTAATATTACATGTTTATTAATGGACTGAGACACTGGGCAAGCATAGGGGTGGCCGAAGGAGTAATTCTGTCCAGATCTGGAATGATAACACTTATGTAGTGTAGCAGAATAAAGAGTTGACAAAGCGTTACTCGCCTGTATTGGGGGCATACATATTAGAAATGATAATATCTAGGTGTTCTAGTCTGCCACTCAGAATGATGTAGTGGCCTTCTGTCTCAGTGAAAATAGAACACTAAACAAAGAGTATCTTGTTACTTATCAGCAATGCCAACACTCTTTTGTTTAGTTTTACTAGAAGAATACAACACAGTGGCATAGCATTTAGATTGCAGGAAGGTGTTACAGGGGTCATTAAAATTAGTTTCCTGTAACAGAGCTATGTCCGCCTTTATAGTGCGGATAGAATGGAATAGATGCAAAAAATTTCTGGGGTCTGTTGAGACCCCGTACATTTACAGAAGCTATAGTCAGTGCCATTATGACAAATAGCGGAAACATTTTTTTGATAGTAGAGCAGGAGTACAAAATTCTTGCAACTCACTAAATAGGAGAAGGAGAAGGACATGGAGAACAAACGAGGAGGAAAGAGGCTAAAAGGGAGTGGAAGGGGATCTGAGTATGTTTACTCCTTCAAAAGTATAGAGGAAAACAAACACATAGAGTAGATCAAAGACGTTCATTGAGATGTAGACAATATAATAAAAAACAAAATGTAGGAGGTAGCTAGCTAGGCATAGGTTAAAGCCGGGTATAAGAGGAGAGGAATCTGAAAAGAATGGTTAAGATTGGGATATAAGTACCCCCTGGGTGTGTGAGATACATATGATAAGAGAAAAAAAATGTGTTTAAAGTGAGCTTGAGAAGAAATAGTGAGAATGGATTAGGTTCAAAACCTAGGAGAATTACTGAAAAACATGTGTAAACATCTGGAAGTGTAATAGAACAGGCATATCAGCAGGTAGCAGGCCTCATAAGCATACTGTAAGACCTTAACAATAAGGCAATAATAAAGCATCTACATAACATCAGAACTTGGTAATTTCTCCCATAGGGCAGAATTTCCGAGGAGGAGTCTGGAGCACATACACGGGAAGAAAATATAGGAGGAAGTAAGTCAGGACAGGCGGAAAGCCAGGATGTAGTGCAGAAGTAAAGAGAATTAAGGCCTCAGTTCCTGAACTTAGTGCACCAAGCTTCTTGACACCAGCAAGACAACATTTTGTAACATGAAATAGCCTTAGTAAGCACAAGTAAAGTCAGTAAGAGATACAAAATGAAAAAAAAAAAAAAAACCCGTTGACATATTAAAGAACAATAACAGGAGACTAAACATTTATGCAAAAAAAGATATAACTGGTAAACTGGTAACTTCATAGAAACAAAGATATTTGTATAGTGAATAGTAAACTGAAGTCTGGCAACATGGGTTACCAACGGTACAGTACTAAAGCCAGGAAAGTATATTTTTTTTTTAGAAAGGCAGGGGCCATAGCAGTAATGCGGTAGCACCATCTCTCAAGGAGCAGTTTCATGCTGAGCCTTCTGGAGGCTATCCTGTCCAGACTCCAGTTTAGTGGTCGGGGACAATAGGGACAAAATGTCAGATTTTATTGAAGCAACAGCTTTGTCAAGTTTAGTTTCAAGATAATCTTTAAATTCAGGAAGGGAATGCAGTTCCAGCATTTCCTCATAAGAAGAGAAATTATATCACTGCCCCTTGCTTAGAGGATTTGGGGGGTATCCAATTAGAATCGATCCTTTTTCTGACAATAAAAATGGCCTGATAGGTTCTCAAACGTGTTCCTCAATGCACCCCAATGGTCCAGATTTTAAGTTTATCCATGCTTGGCCACCTGGGGACTTAATTAGCACCTCAGTCAATTTTATTTAACTGTCTGTATTGAGCCATGGATACACCTAAAACCTGGACCATTGGGGAGCCTTAAGGACCATGCTTGAGAACCTCTGACCTATTGTCATTATCGCGGTATCCATTTAGAGGTTCTTTTTATCAGCCTGAGGCACCTGAAGCATAATCTCCGATAAATGCCGGCATTGGGGGGAATTTTAATTATACCTTAATCTCTATTTTTCATGAATGTACCAGGGATGCGTTTAGCATCTCGATGGACAGGATGCCAACAGTCATGTAACCAACGCTGGAATACTGACACCATTTGGGAAACCGGCACCGTAAAATCGGCAGCCGACATTCTGAATGTAAGTATCGGGTCACAGTTAGGGTTAGGGACTGGGGGGAGGTAGGGTTAGGCACTGGGGGGTTAGTGTTAGACACTAGGGGGGTTAGTCCTAGCCCCCCCCCCCCTTCCCCGAGGGTTAGCTCTAGCCATTACTCCTGGGGGATTAGCCGTAGCCACTACTCCTGAGGATTTAGGGTAGGGGAGTGGGGTGAAAATACTTACCCCCTCCGATGTCGGGATTTTCATTGTCGGTCATGTAACTGCCGGCATCCAGACGGCCAGGATTGCATACTGAGCCCATATACTGTTTCAATTTATTAATAAGATTTCAGCACATGTGGCCCTAACAGTGTATCTAGTTGCCCATTATTGTGTTAATGTGGATAGATATGCAGTATAAGTGCAAACATGCTGTAATATATTCCCTTGTACAATAAACGGTGACTTTGAAGTATGTTTTAACCCACTGTTAAGATAGTGTGACGTTTGTCTTTTAAAGCTCTTTCTGAGACAGAAAACAAATCTTTGTAACATGACAAACACAGTAGGAACTGAGAGGCTTTTCATTTGCAGAAATGTGAGTTAACATCTGACAGAATAAATGCTCTTAGCCACTTACAGAATCTTTCCCACAGATTCATTGATGAGAAGTATTCTCTGATCTGCTCTCATTATACAGTATAAAGGATAACTTAAAGCATATTGTTTGTTCATGACTTACTGCAAGAGGTCTTCAAGTCAAAGCAAAAATTCTTGACCACTTGTAATCTTTTATATAATATCCTATTGATGGCTGATTGCTATTTCTTTGCAAGCTGATTTACAAAATTACAATTCTTTTTTTTGTTTCACTAGGCACATACAGTATGTGGATGTGGTCAGTATAAAGTAGGCTGATAAACAATATTCAGACAGGGATGCTGTAAGGAAGTTGACACTCATTATGGGCCAAATGAATTAAGCCTTAACAAGTGATAAAGCGGAGACAGATAAATGGCGGGATTCAATTCTTTTCACCCCTTTCCACACCCGTTCTGTTTCTACCCTCAGGGACGTTGTATCATTATTTCAGCTCATTACCCCCGGAGTAGTGAGGCACCCAACCCTTTATACAGCTAAACCTAATTACTATGGGCGCAATATGTGCGATAACGGAGATCATTTTAGAAAGGAAATTAGGCGTGATATATCATTTGAATCTCACCCAAAGAGTGATAAATTACTAGCCAATCAGCATCTAACTGTCATTTTTCAAACACAGCCTACATGGCACTTAGGAAGCTGATTGGCTGGTCATTTATCACTCTTTATCCATCTCAACTTTATCTCTTGTTAAGGCTTTATACATTTAGGCCCAAGTCCGCAGTGAGTACGTTGACTGGACAATGGGGCAGATGTATTAAGCCTGGAGAAGTGATAAAGCAGTGTTAAAGCAGTGATAAGTGCAAGGTGGTAATGCACCACCCAATCAGCTACTAATTGTAAATTTACATATTGGAGCTGATTGGCTAGTGCGTTATCACCTTGTACTTATCACTGCTTTATTACTTCTCCAGGCTTAATACATCTGCCCCAATGTTACTTACAGCATTTTCTCCGGCATGTTTAAAGTTATAATACCTGCTCAGTTGCAATGCTCTAAGTAGCATTACACCCATGTTGGTATACCAGTCCGGTGCCAGCATTGGTAGGTCAATATACTAACTATGTACATAGTAAATGTCAGTCTTCTATACTGTACATCTTTACAGGCTAATTACAGGGTGCTAGTACTGAACCACAGAATTTACATGATACTTTCATCGGTATTATATAGCACTCCACAAAAATTATATTTCAAAGAAATGCCATTTTCTTGACAAAAGAGGGTTAATGCGGCATAAGAATAGGACAGTGTATATAAAGAAGAGGGTCATGTATCCAACTATTGCTACCTAAAATTTGGCTTGTTTCCATGTCTTTCATCACAACCAATTACATACTAATGTCTTTGTTTATGGAATGTACATCTGAGCGCTAGATACCTTCCCAAGTGACATGGTCAGGTCACCAACATGGAGTGGATTCCACAACCCTTATCATCGGCATGCTGAAATGACAACAAGAACATATTGTCCTGGGGAGACCATACTATTATTTTACTCAAAAGCTAATTTGTTACCACAATAATGAGTGATTAGTATCTACACCATGAGTAGTGTGCATTGATATCGTATGCAACAAAAACTTAACAATGAAAATAGAATCTCAGGCATCATGCTTTGAGCAGCCACCAATGAATGCTTAATATGTTGCTGCGTTACAATAGCCACACATATTTTCCCCTTCAATAGCTACAATTCTGGCTGCAGTGAGCAATAACAGGCTTGAGAGATGGGGGGAAGTATGACCAAATCCTGAGGGCATGTGACCAAATCTATGTGTGCCACTGCATGCTGAGAGGAAGAAACATTCTTCCCCCTGCACAACAGTCCCGATCTTCTGATGGACTGCTTTGACAAGCCTGGGCCAGAGTAATTAGTAATCAATCCCATTCTAAAGAGTAAACAATCTCAATATGTATAGTTTGGAGCAGAGAAGGGAAAGAGAGGACATGATATAAACATTCAAATATATCAACGGTTTTAACAAGGTCCAGGAGGGAAACATTCTCCAAATGAAGAGAAGCAATAGGACACAAGGACATGCACTGAGATTGGAGAGGGGAGGTTCAGGGGAAATTTGAGGAAAAATTACTTCACAGAATGGGTAGTGGACTAGTGGAATAGCCTCCCATCAGAGGTGCTAGAGGCTAAGACAGTAGAGCAATTTAAACATGCATGGCATAGACATAAGGATATCCTTACAAAGAAATAAGGATCAAATAAGGTTTGAGACAAAAAATATGGTAAAAAAAAGGGCAGACTAGATGGGCCAAGTGGTTCTTATCTGCCGTCAAATTCTATGTTTCTATGTTATTCTCTTGGAGGCCCTGCCTACAGTACAATTGCTCTATACTGTATCAAAATGTTCTCCACACCACTAAAACGCAGTAGAGCAGAGCCATCTGTACCTCATGTTTCATGTCCTTGTATGAAATGTATGTCATAATTTTTCCAATACATATGTTCCATATTTTTGTATCATTATATAGATGCATGTATCCTAATGTGGTACCTAAAGATATCCCAAATATAGTTTTATGAAGCCATTTACTTAGGTAGTTTTGTTTCAAGACAGCACAAATTCTTATTGAGGAATGGTCACTGCACTTGTAGGCCCCTGCTTTTACACTGTACACTGTTCACAATAATATATGCAAATGCTTCTATAATTCCCACCTTTCCTTATTATTAGCTTAGTTTAATGCTATCAACAGTTCATCTTCCAACGATGTTGTTAATAGTTGTTATATATTGCAATGTGCAGAAATGTTCCAAAGTAAGGTCCAGATTTATCAAGCCTTGGAGAGTGATACATTTCACAGTGATAAAGTACCAACCAACCAGCTCCTAACTGCCATGTTACAGGCTGTGTTTTAACAATGATAGTTAGGAGCTGATTGGTTGGAACTTTAACACCGTGAAAGTTATTACTGTTCAAGGCTTGATAAATCTGGGCCTACAGGTTTATAACAATAGTATGGGATGCAATTTTCTGTCTATTTGAGAGACCAAGAGATGTCCTTACTGTATTAGGATGCGCCATTCAGACTCTCAGCAATAGAACTTTAGGCTAGTAAATTTTCTGTTTATTAATGTTGCTGCACTGCTTCAGTAACAACATATTCACATTCACATTAGTAAGATAGACTGTGTTTGCAGAGTCTCTATAGCATCTTTCATTTATCAGTGTTCCTTGCTGGCTGTCATTGAATACTGATGGTGTTATCATAAAGGGCATAGCTACCATAAGTTCAGGTAGTGCAGCTGCTATGGGGCCCACAGCTGAAAGGGGCCCACCTTCCCTGTCAAAGTTACATGTGTTGTATACATTTTCCACCATTGGGTGATGTTAAGGGGCCCATCTACAATGTGACATAATATGGTATATAAAATAAACAAGGGCAGTACTATGGGGGAAAACTAGAGATGTGCGGCTGGCACATTTCGTGTTTTGGTTTTGGTTCTAATTCAACTTTCGTGTTTTGATTTTGGCTTGGTTTTACCAAAACCACCCTTTCGTGTTTTGGTTTTGGTTTTGAATCTGGATGATTTTTGAAAAAAACATAAAACGGGCTAAAATCACAGAATTTGGGTGTAATTTTGATCCTATGGTATTACTAACCTCAATAACGTAAATTTCCACTCATTTCCAGTCTATTCTGAACCCCTCACACCTCACAATATTGTTTTTAGGCCAAAAGGTTGCACCGAGGTGATTGTATGACTAAGCTAAACGACACAAGTGTGCGGCACAAACACCTGGCCCATCTAGGAGTGACACTGCAGTGTTAGATAGGATGGCACTTTTAATAAACTAGGCCCCAAACAGCACCTCATGCAAAGATGTAGAAGAGGTGCAATGAGGTAGCTCTATGACTAAGCCAAGCGACACAAACAATTGGCCCATCTAGGCATGGCACTGCAGTGGCAGACAGGAGGGCAGATATAAAAAAAGGCCCCAAACAGCACATGATGCAAAGAAGAAAAAAAGGTGCACCGAGGTTGCTGTATGACTAAGCTAAGTGACACAACCACCTGGCACATCTAGGAGAGTGGGCCGCAATTGTCTGGTCCACTAACAGCATCTCCAGCATGCCCCTGTCATTTTTTAAAAGTTGGTGGACTTATACGGCAGTACCCCATGACTAATACAGCAGTACCCCTGGATCCATACGGCAGTGTCATACAGGATGGCACTTTTCAAAAACTAGGCCCTAAACAGCACCTCATGCAAAGATGTCAAAGAGGTGCAATGAGGTAGCTGTATGACTAAGCCAAGTGACACAAACAATTCCAACTGGAATTATACATCCAAATCACTGGAATTATACGTCCAAATCACTGGAATTAAACTGCAAAATCACTGGAATTATACGTCCAAATCACTAGAATTAAATGGCAAAATCACTGGAATTATACGCACAAATCACTGGAATTATACGTCCAAATCACTGGAATTAAATGGCAAAATCACTGGAATTATACGTCCAAATCACTGGAATTAAATGGCAAAATCACTGGAATTATACGTCAAAATCACTGGAATTATACAGCAAAATCACTGGAATTATAGGTACAAATCACTGGAATTAAATGGCAAAATAGAGGTTGAGGGCTTCCATCATCATGTGAAGCTGAACCACTAGTCATTAACATAGGCTAGGGCCTTAGCCGTTGGTTGCCACTCCATGTCGTAAATGGCATATTGGCAAGTTTACATTTCTCCTCAGATGATTTAAATTTCTTTTTTTGGGTCTTTTTACTGAACTTTGGCTTTTTGGATTTTACATGCCCTCTACTATCACATTGTGCATCGGCCTTGGCAGACGACTATGGCATTTCATTGTCTATGTCATGGCTAGTGGCAGCAGCTTCAGCACTAGGAGGAAGTGGTTCTTGATCTTTCCCTACTTTATCCTCCAAATTTATGTTCTCCGTTATTTTTCTGGAGTTATATAATATGTGGCACAGGAATGACTGATGGCTGAGGCACAGGACACTACCACTGGTCTGATGCAGGACAACACAGCAACACTGTTAGGGACTTGTTGTTATTATTATTATTATTATTATTATTATACTGTAGCAGTTGACATATAGCAGCAAGAAAAAAAACGTGAGGCAAAAGTGGCGCCACTTGTCACTTCTAGAGACATATAATAGATGCTTACACAATAAAGTTTCCCACAATGAGAAATAACGATAAGTGAATCACAGTTCACCTTCCATAAAACTGGATGCTAAAAAGATAGTAAGAGAACACAGAACATAGTGTATTCCAATTTAATTAATTGATATATCTTTATTGCTTCTTGGTCTCACTCACATGACATAAATGTTTAATTTATGATGGTTTAATAGTATGGATGGTGTAATGGTTAGCATTACTGCCTCACAGCACTGAGGTCATGGGTTCAATTCCTACCATGGCCCTAACTGTGTGGAGTTTGTATATTCACCCCCTCCGGGTACTCCGGTTTCCTCCCACAATCCAAAAATATACTGGTAGGTTAATTGGCTCCCAACAAAATTAACCCTAGTGTGAATGTGTGTGCGTGAACATGTGATAGGGAATATAGAGTGTAAGCTCCACTGGAGCAGGGACTGATGTGAATGGCCAAATATATCTCTGTAAAGCGCTGCGGAATATGTGTGCGCTATATAAATAACTGGTAATAATTTCTATGTAGAAATCAGTGCATCAGGATAATTCAACTTCATAGATATGCACACAGCATAAACTCCAATTGGCACGCAAGTCCCGGTTTACTCAAGGCGTCCCCACGCTGTCAGATCCATTCTCCGAGTCTCCAGTCAGTCCAGCATAAAAAGTCCCCAGCTTAAGCGCTTTCGGATAGTGTATCCTTCTTCAGAAGCGTAGGGGACAAACGCGCTAAACTGCTTTAAATAGTGTCTCAATCTAAAAGACAAGCCGCAGCTGTGAATGGAAGCCCTCCCTCGGAACCGGTCCGTGACGCAGGGAGTGATGTTTTGCGTTCCATCGGGCGGTAGGCGCGTTGCCGGAAATGACGTATGCGGAACCCGGCTAGCATAATATGCGTTCCATTCCAACCCGTTTTCGTTCACAGCTCATTATTAGTACATGGCTCCACACAAAGTCCGTCAATCACCAAAACATAAAAAACAAACATAGCAGGAGTAACTCATAAGGTCAAATATACAACATAAATAAAAATTAAAAAGTGATAATCATACAAAGCAGTCAGAATTCATTTAAAATTCATTTAAAAAACAAAAGAAGAGATTAGATAAAAATGGGATTATCATAAAAACCATTTCAATTCGAAATCGCTATTAAGTCCTGAAGGGACTAAGGGTTTTAATTTATAAATCCACTTCATCTCTGTTTTGGATAATAAAATATCAATCTCTTTATTTCGAGGGGTGGAATTAATAGTTTGAATGCCCCAAAAAGACTTAAAGTGACAGGGTTTGCAGGCATGTTTCAGTTTAAAGTGCTTCGAGACCGTATGTGTATCCAGTCCATTTTTAACATTGCAGATATGTTCGGATAATCTCGTCTTTAAATTTCTACTTGTCTTTCCGACATATATTAATCCACAATCACACTCCAAAGCATAGATAACATTACTCGAATTACATGTAATAAAATTCTTGATGGTATAAGTATTCCCCCTTACTGTAAATTCCTTCAATTTACTTGCGCCTTTTGTGCATTTGCACATGGCGCAAAGTCCACATCTATAGAAGCCTGTACTTCTAATACTAGTTCTCTTGGGGACCTCAATTGAACTACGTACTAGATTATCCTTAATGGATTTAGATCTTCTATAAATGAACCCAGGCTTAGATGGTAATATTGGGCCTAAAACAGGATCCTTAGTAAGCACCGTCCAGTGTTTTTTCATGATAAACTCAATTTCCCTATACTGTGAATTGAAATCAGTAATGAAAGACCACTGAAAATCGTTTTCTCTAGGTGCCTTTTGATTAGTGCCTTGTACCAAATCGCTCCTATCCACAACTTTTATTCTCTCCTGAGCTTTGGTTAAACTATCTTTACTATAACCTTTCTCAATAAACCGTTCACATAATTCACCCATTTGTATCTCACAGGTACTGGAATCAGTACAATTCCGTTTAACCCTTAATAGTTGGCTATACGGAATCCCATCTAACCAATGGTCATGATGTTGGCTGGTCCTTTCAATAAACCCATTTGAATCGGTAGGTTTCCGATATAATTTCGTATTAAGTGAACCATTTTCTATATATATATACAGAGGTCTAAATACATTATTTCCTTCTGACTTATCGTAGTGGTTTAACCTAATATTAAATGGGTTATTGTTCAGTTCTCCAATGAACAAGTCCAAGTCCTTCATATCCTTGTTCCATACGAACAAAAGGTCATCTATGTAGCGACGCCATAGCACCAGGCCCGCCCTGAGCTGCTCCCCATGCCATACCGTCTTCTCCTCCCAATAGGCCATGAAGAGGTTGGCATAGCTCGAGGCGAACCTGGTGCCCATTGCAGTCCCCACACATTGAATGTAATAATTACCGTTAAATACAAAATAATTGTTCCTTAAAATAAACCTGATACCCTCTCAAATAAAAATCTTTAAATCAGAGGAGTAGTCGGATAATTCCAAAAAATAAGACACAGCCTCAATACCCTTGTCTTCTTCTATGATTGTATAAAGAGTGGATACATCGGAACTTACAAGAACATAATTCTCTTCTCATTCCAATCCATCCAATATGGTTAGAAGTTCTCCTGTGTCTTTTAAGTAAGATTTTGTACATCATTACGTAGATGGACAACAGAAGGTTTATTAAAGGGTGTCATAACAAAGGATGAGTTTGATTTCATAAATATCGAACATCCTACAATTCCTACTATTTATTGTCTACCTAAGATTCATAAGGATCCAGTCTGTCCCCCAGGTAGGGCTATAGTATCTGGGGTGAACAGCATCACTTCTAATCTTTCAATGTTGTTAGATTATTACTTACAACCTTTGGTAAAATGTACGAAATCTTACTTAATAGACACAGGAACGCAAAATGTCACTCCCTGCATCACGGACCAGTTCCGAGGGAGGGCTTCCATTCACAGCTGCGGCTTGTCTTTTAGATTGAGACACTATTTAAAGCAGTTTAGCGCATTTGTCCCCTACGCTTCTGAAGAAGGATACACTATCTCAAAGCGCTTAAGCTGGGGACTTTTTATGCTGGACTGACTGGAGACTCGGAGAATGGATCTGACAGCGTGGGGACGCCTTGAGTAAACCGGGACTTGCGTGCCAATTGGAGTTTATGCTGTGTGCATATCTATGAAGTTGAATTATCCTGATGCACTGATTTCTACATGCAAATGAAACATTTATGCCATGTGAGTGAGACCAAGAAGCAATAAAGATATATCAATTAATTAAATTGGAATACACTATGTTCTGTGTTCTCTTACTATCTTTTTAGCATCCAGTTTTATGGAAGGTGAACTGCGATTCACTTATCTTTATTTCTCATTGTGGGAAACTTTATTGTGTAAGCATCTATTAAATGTCTCTAGAAGTGACAAGTGGCGCCACTTTTGCCTCACATTTTTTTTCTTGGTGTACATTTATTAGTGAAACCACGGTGACGGTTTCTTGTGTGGGACGAGGGGCTGACACTTGTTATAAGCGCAAGAAAGGTCTTTTTTCTGACATATAGCAGCAGCATATACCACTGTGACTGTCTGGTCACTGGAATTACTGATGGCTGATGCGCAGGACACCGCCACTGGTCTGATGCAGGACAACACAGCAACACTGTAAGGGTCTTGTTGTTGTTATTATTATTATTATAATACTGTAGCAGTGGACATATAGCAGCAGCGTATACCACTGTGACTGCCTGGACCCTGGAATGACTGATGGCTGATGCACAGAACACTACCACTGGTCTGATGCAGGACAACACAGTAACACTGTAAGGGATTTGCTGCTATTATTATTATAATACTGTAGCAGTGGACATATATCAGCAGCATATACCACTGTTTCTTCCTGGTCACTGGAATAACTGATGGCTGATGCACAGGACACTACCACTGGACTGATGCAGCACAATACACCACCACTGAACTGATGCAGCACAACACAGCAGCAATGGACATATGGCAGCAAGAGGACACAAACACTGTGACTGCCCGGTCACTGGAATGACTGATGGCTGATGCACAGGACACTACCACTGGATTGATGCAGCACAATACACTACCACTGAACTGATGCAGCGCACAACAGTAGCAATGGACCAATGGACATATGGCAGCAAGAGGACACAACCACTGTGACTGGACAAATATAGCACAAGACATGGACACTGAGAGAATGGAGACACGTCCTCTCTCTACACTCTCCAATGCCGGAGTGAAAATGGCGCGGGACGTGAGGCTCCTTATATAGTATCCAAACCCCACAAGAATCCGACAGCGGGATGATGACATTTTGCCTCATTCTAGTTTATGAGTCAGGCGGGAAAACCCGAGCCTGACTCGGATCCGGACTTGAATGGTGAAGTCCAGTAGGGTTCAATTCTCTGATAACCGAACCTGCTCATCTCTAGGGAAAACATTAGCTAAGTCACAGCTATAGTTCAGCAAATAAACTTGGGCACTATTATGGGGCATACAATGAACACCTGCTGCAGAGAGGCGTCTCTCTAGAAATATTTAGACAGGGGCCCCTTCAAAATGTGGCTATGGGGCCCAGAAAGTTCAGGCTATACCCCTGGTTATCATCTAGTTGGTAAGTTGGAGGATATAGTTTATACCACACCCAAGAAAAATGTATCAGTACCACATTAAATTAGCATCTTGCTGTGAAGGTGAATACGCACGGTGAGATATTTGCTTACAATTTTGACTATATAGTCAAAATCGTAAGAAAAGTTAGCACATATCGCACCATGTGTACAGCTTGCGATACCGCTGCGCACTCCCGTGGGGTCGGTATCACAAGAGAACATAGATTGTGCAGGCAAGGCAACATTAACTATATTATGTACAATCTAATTTCTAGTATAGTCAAAATTGTATATACTGTGGTCAAAATCGCACATAGTCAAAATCTCAAGTAAATATACAGTAGTCAATATCGGTGGTTCTGGGCTCCGGGGAGTTCAAGGGAAATCGCATAGTCAAAATTGGTCCTTAGTCAAAATCTCACCGTGTGTATGCACATTAAAGAAATAAAGAAACAAACTTTCTTTTGGTTCTTATTGGTTTTTTTTTTTTGTCTATTTACTTTTTTACATTGTCCTTTTTTCCTATTTGAAACACTGTGTAGTTTTGTGTGGGTGCTTGTAAACAGAATCAAGCTGTTATTGACAGTCTGGTGCCAGTGCTACGGGCAAGAAAAGACCAACTGCCATGTTGACAGACTGTGTATGTCCTGCCAGGCTTTATTAAAGTCTGACATGATGTATATATAAATCACACTAACAACAACATCCTGCAGAGTAACACCTGTTAATAATGCATGTTACTGCAAATCTAAAGTGAATACAAAACACTAACAACAAAACAATGATAACAAAGCCAAAACAATAACAATACAGTAAAGTCAACTTAAAAAATGTGAAATTGAAAATTATACAGAAAGTTAATGTAAGCAATATTGAACAAGTGTTTAAGACATTTTTGTCTAAAGTCTCTATTCGTTTTCCCCCATTTAAGAGGCCTGGTTAAGAGTTAGGAGCACATAAAAAAAGGAAAACAAAAAGAGCAATTTGCATCATGGCAAAACTATCTGATCATGCATAACCTCTGAAACTTAAACAATCAAGAGGAAAATCTAAACAAGAAATTTAGGGGGTTATTCAGGTTGGTTAGCACTTAGCAAACCAAAAAAGTTAGCAATTGGGCAAAATCATGTTGCACTGCAGGTGGGGCAGATGTAACATGTGCAGAGAGAGTTAGATTTGGGTGGGTTACAGTATACTGTTTCGGTACTGGTGGCTTTATTTCTACACTGCAATTAAAATGTCAGTTTTAACACACCCCACCCAAATCTAACTCCCTCTGCACATGTTACATCAGTTTAACCTGCAGTTCAACCTGGTTTTGCCTAATGGCTAACTTTTTTGGTTCGCTAACAAACCTGAATAAGGCCCTTAGAGGAGGTTGGTTGCTATTTTTTTTAAGGATGTGAGGGGAAAGGAGTGAAATAATTGTTGACAATCACAAGGTCAAGCTGCAGTGTGGAGACAACAGAACACAAATACATTACCATGTACCATTATGTTGACAAGGGTCGGCAGTACTACTGGTAAAATATTACGGTAAATCATCATGTTTACAATTTTTCTTCCGGCACTCATAAAGTTGTTGAATTACCATTTCACACTTGGCGACACAACAGTGTCTACTTCCTGAGGTTCCCATACTGCTTATCGACATTGTGTTTGTTGACATGACGTATGTATCACCTGTGCTCCTGTTCTATCTGTTATAGGTTTAAATTGTAATTATTGTTTTTTAGCATATTATACTTGGTGGTGAGAAATTGCTTGACTGAACTTACAGTGTCTGTAAAAAATAAGCCACTCTGGGACTCTGTCAGTGGCTACTCAATTCAAGAACAGCCATCACTTCTACCTAAGAGGGTAATTCAAAGTTGAACGCAGTAGCAAATCTGTTAGCAGTTGGGTAAAACCATGTGCACTGCAGGGGGAGCAGATATAACATGTGCAGAGAGCAGTGGCGGATCTAGACTTAACTTTTAGGGGGGGCGGTTTAAGAATTATGACTCCTCCCCCTAATCATAGCCCCTCCCACTTAGTAATGCCCTTCCCGTTCGCTTCTAAAATTTCCTATTGTTGCCATTACTAATAAAATGTTGCCAGTTAGTGGAGAGAACCCTGCGCACTGGTGATACAGACTGGCGAATCGCCATTCCTTCCATCAGGGGTGGTAGAGGCTAAGACAGTAGGGCAATTTAAACATGCATGGGATAGACATAAGGATATTCTTACAAAGAAATAAGGATCAGATAAGGTTAGAGATAAAAATAATGTAAAAAAAAAAAAAAAGGGGCAGACTAGATGGGCCAAGTGGTTCTTATCTGCCGACAAATTCTGTTTCTACAGCACACAGAATGAGCCGAAATTCACATTATAGCACACTGTATGAGCTGAAATTCACATTGTAGCACACAGTATGATCCAAAATTCACATTATAGCACACTGTATGAGCCGAAATTCACATTGTAGCACACTGAATGAGCTGAAATTCATATTGTAGCACACAGTATGATCCAAAATTCACATTATAGCACACAGTATGATCCAAAATTCACATTATAGCACACAGAATGAGCCAAAATTCACATTATAGCACACTGTATGAGCTGAAATTCACAATGTAGCACACAGTATGATCTGAAATTCACATTATAGCACAGTGAATGAGCCAAAATTCACATTGTAGCACACTGAATGAGCTGAAATTCACATTATAGCACACTGTATGAGCCGACATTCACATCATAGCACGCAGAATGAGCCAAAATTCACATCATAGCACACTGAATGATCCGAAATTCACATCATAGCACACTGAATGATCCGAAATTCACATCATAGCACGCAGAATGATCCGAAATTCACATCATAGCACACTGAATGATCCGAAATGCACATCATAGCACGCAGAATGATCCTAAATGCACATCATAGCACGCAGAATGATCCGAAATGCACATCATAGCACGCAGAATGATCCTAAATGCACATCATAGCACGCAGAATGATCCGAAATGCACATCATAGCATGCAGAATGATCCGAAATGCACATCATAGCATGCAGAATGATCCAAAATGCACATCATAGCACGCAGAATGATCCGAAATTCACATCATAGCACGCAGAATGATCCGAAGTGCACATTATAGCACACTGAATGATCCTAAATGCACATTATAGCACACTGAATGATCCTAAATGCACATTATAGCACACTGAATGATCCTAAATGCACATTATAGCACACTGAATGAGCCTAAATGCACATTATAGCACACTGAATGATCCTAAATGCACATTATAGCACACTGAATGATCCTAAATGCACATTATAGCACACTGAGAGGCAGATGTATTAACCTGGAGAAGGCATAAGGAAGTGATGAACCAGTGATATGTGCAAGGTGATAAAGGCACCAGCCAATCAGCTCCAATATGTAAATCAACAGTTAGAAGCTGATTGGCTGGGGCGTTTATCACCTTACACATATCACTGGTTTATCACTTCCTTATGCCTTCTCCAGGTTAATACATCTGCCCCTGAATGATCCTAAATGCACATTATAGCACACTGAATGATCCTAAATGCACATTATAGCACACTGAATGATCCTAAATGCACATTATAGCACACTGAATGAGCCTAAATGCACATTATAGCACACTGAATGATCCTAAATGCACATTATAGCACACTGAATGATGAGGCGAAATTCACACACACACACACACACACACACACACACACACACACACACACACACACACCTGACAGACACACACTCACACACACACCTGACAGACACACACTCACACACACACACCTGACAGACACACACTCACACACACACCTGACAGTGAATGGAGCCTGAGGCCGGGTCCCGCCGCGGTATTGGGAACGGGTTGGAGAGCTGTGCAGCGCGGCGGGGGACGAGGAGAGAGAGAGAGCATCCTGACGCACGTACAGGGAGGAGGGGGCGTGGTAAAAACAGAGGCTGCTGTACGCGTGTCAGGACGCTCTCTCTCTCTCCCCTTCCCCCGCCGCGCTGCACCGCTCTCCACCCCATTCCCACCACCGCAGCGGGACCCGGCCTCCATCCCGGTGCCGGTACATGTAGGGGGGGGCGTTCGCCCTAATCGCCCCCCGCTAAATCCGCCACTGGCAGAGAGAGTTAGATTTGGGTGGGTTATTTTGTTTCTGTGCAGGGTAAATACTGGCTGCTTTATTTTTACACTGCAATTTAGATTTCAGTTTGAACACACCCCACCCAAATCTAACTCTCTCTGCAAATGTTATATCTGCCCCCCTGCAGTGCACATGGTTTTTCCCAAATGCTAACATATTTGCTGCTGCAATCAACTCTGAAGTAGGCCCTAAATGCACAGGATGCTACAAATGTGTATGGTGCAATATCTGCTGGTATTTGCACCCCGAAGGAAAAACATTTCACACCAGTTTATGAACTGCAATACATCATCTGCGGTTTATCTATTGGAATGCTCATGCAAACTGGAGTATGTGGGGAAGACCTAGAGACTGCTCATACTAAGAATCCAAGAACATGTCTGAAATATTAAGAATATAATTCAGACACACGCAGTATCAAAACACTTCATGTTGTGCCACAATTCTAATCTGGAGAAACTTACTTTCAAGGCAATCGAACTGGTGGCTCTTGGGGAACGAGGTGGTAATCTTTATAATCTACTCTCTAGGAGAGAAATGTGCTGGATCTATGAGTTAAAGAAGATGCATCCAAATGGATTTAACAAAATCTATGAAATAGCTCCCTAATTATAATTCTAAGGTGCTGTACTAATTTTAATTTTATCACACTACCTTTGCCTATAGCCACACCACACTGAGTATGCCCAATCTCATCTGATCTTGGAAGCTAAGCAGTGCTGAACCTGGCCGGGACTTGGATGGGAGACCTCCTGAGAATACAAGGTGCTGTATGATTTAAAATGACTAAGGGCTAGATGTATCATCACTTGTTAAGTGATAAAATGGAAAGATAAAAGGCACCAGCCAATCAGCTCCTAACTGCCATGTCACAAGCACTGTTTGAAAAATGACAGGAGCTGGATGGCTGGTAGTTTATCACGTTCCATTTTATCACTCTCCAAGCGATGATGCATCAGCCCTATATCATATATATATATATATATATATATATATATATATATATATATAGAAGGAAGAGGGGATGAGGGATATATAGCGACTATAGTGTTAATGAAAATATACAGTTGCCAATTCTAAAATAACTATTTATTAACATAAATTGCACGTAAAAAGAAGCACATATAGAAAATGGGACAATAACACATACACAGCTGGACTAAAAACACTTAAATGAAATCTTAAAACTACAATAAAAGCAAGTAAAATGGATTTTCCTTATCTTCGGTGAGGTAGGTACAGGATTTCCCCACCTACCTCACCTAAGATAAGGAAAATCCATTTTACTTGCTTTTATTTAAGTGTTTTTAGTCCAGCTGTGTATGTGTTACTGTCCAATTTTTTATATGTGCTTCTTTTTACGTGCAATTTATGTTAATAAATAGTTATTTTAGAATTGGCAACTGTATATTTTCATTAACACTATAGTCTCTATATATCCCTCATCCCCCCTTCCTTCCACATTGTTTCAGGGATTTACCACCCCTGTATTTTTTGAGGGACTCAGCAGACGCCCCATTAACAATAGAGGGGAGTGTGTTTTTTTAGGTTGCCAGTTGTACAACATATCTGTGTACTATCACAAGTGGCGCAATATCAATCCCTGTTTTCATATATATATATATATATATATATATATGTATATACACACACACACACACACACACACACACACACACACACACACACACACACACACAATTTATATTATTTGTGCCTCTATGTAAGTCTGTAAAGTCAATTCCTAACATATTTCCATTTAGTCAATATATACACATTTAAAAACCACCCTTTTCGTGTTTTGGTTTTGGATCTGGATGATAAAAAAAAAACAAAAACAAAAAAACATTTGGGGGTAATTTTGCTCCTACGGTATTATTAACCTCAATAACATTCATTTCCACTCATTTGCAGTCTATTCTGAACACCTCACACCTCACAATATTGTTTTTAGGCCTAAAAGTTGCACCGAGGTGGCTGTATGACTAAGTTAAGCGACACAAGTGTGCAGCACAAACACCTGGCCCATCTAGGAGTGGCACTGCAGCTGCAGACAAGATAGCACTATTCAAAAACTAGTCCCCAAATAGCACATGATGCAAAGAAGAAAAAGAGGTGCAATTAGCTAGCTGGATGGCCAAGCTAAGCGACACAAGTGTGTGGCACAAACACCTGGCCCATCTAGGAGTGGCACTGCAGTTACAGACAGGATGGCACTTAAAAAACTAGTCCCCAAACAGCACATGATGCAAAGAAGAAAAAGAGGTGCAATTAGGTAGCTGGATGGCCAAGCTAAGCGACACAAGTGTGCGGCACAAACACCTGGCCCATCTAGGAGTGGCACTGCAGTTACAGACAGGATGACAGATTTAAAAAATAGGCCCCAAACAGCACATGATGCAAAGAAGAAAAAGAGGTGCAATGAGGTAGTTGGATGGCCAAGCCAAGCGACACAAGTGTGCGGCACAAACACCTGGCCCATCTAGGAGTGGCACTGCAGTTACAGACAGGATGGCACTTAAAAATAACTAGAGATGAGCGGGTTCGGTTCGCCGAGAACCGAACCCTACCGAACTACATGTGTCAAACACGGTTCCAAGCCCGGCTCGGTTATTCCCGCCTGACTCGGAAAACCCAAACGAGGCAAAACATCATCCTCCCGGATTCTCGCGGGATTCGGATTCCATAAAAAGAGCTGCACGTCGCCGGCATTTTCACTTGGGCATTAAAGAGAGTAAAGAGAGGACGTGGCTACGTTCTCTCAGTGTCAGTTCTCAGTATCAGTGCTCTGTATCAGTGCTCATTGTCTTGTGCTGCATTGTGCTGCTCAGTAATACTAATACTAGTACAGTGTCTTGTGCTGCATCTTGCTGCTGTAGGGTGCTGTGGTAGTAGTGTCCTGTGACTGTGCCATCGGTCATCATCATTCCAGTCACAGTGGTATCTGGGGGGGTGACAATTTCTGAGTGTTTTTGTGCTGCTCACTAATACTAATACTAGTACAGTGTTTTGTGCTGCATCATGCTGCTCAGTGTCAGTTCTCAGTAGTATCATCAGTGCTCAGTATCACTGCTCACTAGTATAATCAGTGCTCAGTATCACTGGTCAGTGCTTAATGTCTTGTGCTGCATAGTGCTTAATGTCTTGTACTGCATCGTGCTGTTCAGTGTCAGTTCTCAGTAGTATCATCAGTGCTCAGTATCATCAGTGCTCAGTATCACTGCTCATGGTCTTCTGGTGCTCAGTAATACTACGTTACTAATACTAGTACAGTGTCTTGTGCTACTCGTGCTGCTCAGTGTCAGTTCTCCGTAGTATCAGTATCATCAGTGCTCAGTATCACTGCTCAGTGCTCAGTGTCTTGTGCTGTATCGTGCTTCTCAGTATCAGTTCTCAGTAGTATCAGTGGTCAGTATCACTGCTCAGTAGTATCATCAGTGCTCATTATCACTGGTCAGTGCTCAGTGTCTTGTGCTGCATCGTGCTGCTCAGTGTCAGTTTTAGGTATCACTGCTCAGTAGTATCATCAGTGCTCAGTATCACTGCTCAGTAGTATCATCAGTGCTTAGTATCACTGGCCAGTGCTCAGTGTCTTGTGCTGCATTGTGCTGCTCAGTGTCAGTTCTCAGTAGTATCAGAGTCAGTATCACTGCTCAGTAGTATCATCAGTGCTTAGTGTCACTGGTCAGTGCTCAGTGTCTTGTGCTGCATCGTGCTGCTCAGTGTCAGTTCTCAGTATCACTGCTCAGTAGTATCATCAGTGCTCAGTATCACTGCTCAGTAGTATCATCAGTGCTCAGTATCACTGGTCAGTGCTCAGTGTCTTGTGCTGCATCGTGCTGCTCAGTGTCAGTTTTCAGTATCACTGCTCAGTAGCATCATCAGTGCTCAGTATCACTGCTCAGTAGTATAATCAGTGCTTAGTATCACTGGCCAGTGCTCAGTGTCTTGTGCTGCATCGTGCTGCTCAGTGTCAGTTCTCAGTAGTACCAGTGCTCAGTATTACTGCTCAATAGTATCATCAGTGCTCAGTATCACTGCTCAGTAGTATCATCAGTGCTCAGTATGACTGGTCAGTGCTCAGTGTCTTGTGTTACATCATGCTGCTCAGTGTCATTTCTCAGTAGTATCAGTGCTCAGTATCACTGCTCAGTAGTATCATCAGTGCTCAGTACCACTGGTCAGTGCTCAGTGTCTTGTGCTGCATCTTGCTGCTGTAGGGTGCTGTGGTAGTGTCATGTCACTGTTCATAGGTAATCATCATTCCAGTCACAGTGGTATATGGTATCTATCTAGTGGTATCTAATTCCAGACATTATTGCCGTCTAATTCCAGATATATTACTGGCATATAATTCCACACATTAAAAATGGACAACAAAAATTTGGAGGGTAAAATAGGAAAACATCAAGATCCACTTCCACCTAGTGCTGAAGCTGCTGCCACTAGTCATGGCAGAGATGATGAAATGCCATCAACGTCATCTGCCAAGGCCGATGCCCAATGTCATAGTAGAGAGCATGTAAAATCCAAAAAGCAAAAGTTCAGTAAAATGACACAAAAATATAAATTAAAATCGTCTGAGGAGAAGGGTAAACTTGCAAATATGCCATTTACGACATGGAGTGGCAAGGAACAACTAAGGCCCTCTCCTATGTTCCTCATGAATAGTGGGTCAGCTTCACATGAGGATGGAAGCACTCATCCTCCCGCTAGAAAAATTAAAAGAGTAAAGCTGGCAAAAGCACAGCAAAGAACTGCGCGTTCTAAATCACAAATCCCCAAGGAGAGTCCAAATGTGTCGGCGGGTGCGATGCCTGACGGTCCCAACACTGGACGGGAAGAGGTGTCTCCTTCCATCATTTGCACACCCTCTGCAAGTGCTGGAAGGAGCACCCACAGTCCATTTTGTGATATTGAAATTGAAGATTTCACTGTTGAAGTACACCAGGATAAAAATATGGGTGTTGCTAGCGCTGAGGAGGAAGTTGACGAGGAGGATTCTGATGGTGATGGGGTTTGTTTAAGTCAGGCACCCAGTTGTTGTCCGTGGGATGAATAAATCCATTGAAATGCCTGGTCAAATTACAAAAAAAAACACTCTTCGGTGTGGAATTATTTCAACAGAAATGCAGACAACAGGTGTCAAGCCATGTGTTGCCTTTGTCAAGCCGTAATAAGTAGGGGCAAGGACGTTATCCACCTAGGAACATCCTCCATTATACATCACCTGGAGTGCATTCATCAGAAGTCATTGACAAGTTCAAAAACTTTGGGTAACAGCGGAAGCAGTCCACTGACAACTAAATACCTTTTTACTCTTGTACCCAAGCTCCTGCAAACCACACCACCAACTATCTCAATGTCAATTTCCTCCTTAGACAGGAACGCCAATAGTCCTGCAGGCCATGTCACTGGCAAGACTGATGAGTCCTCTACTAACTGGGATTCCTCCGATGAATCCTTGAGTAGAACGCCTACTGCTGCTGTTGCTGCTGGTGCTGCTGTTGTTGTTGCTGGGAGTCGATCGTCATACCAAGGGGAAGTCGGAAAACCACTTGTACTACTTCCATTAAGCAATTGACTGTCCAATATCACAGCAGTCATCCTGTTGCAAAGCAGATAACGCAGGCCTTGACAACTCTGTTGGTGTTAGACGTGCATCCAGTATCCACCGTTAGTTCACAGGGAATTGCTTGAGGTAGTGTGTCACCGGTACCTAATCCCATCTAGATTCCACTTCAGTAGGCAGGCGATACCGAGAATGTACAGGGACGTAAGAAAAAGTGTCCTCAGTGTCCTAAAAAATACAGTTGTACTGACTGTCCACTTAACCACGTAACACTGTTACGGAAACTGAGGGACATCATTGCACAGTGGCTTACCCCACTTTGACTCTCCTGGGGATTTGTGATATCGGACAACTCCACCAATATTGTGCGTGCATTACATGTTTGCAAATTCCAGCACATCCCATGTTTTGCACATACAATTAATTTGGTGGTGCAGAATTTTTTGAAAAATGACAGGGGCATGCAGGAGATGCTGTCGGTGGCCCAAAAAATTGCGGGCCACTTTCGGCATTCAGCCACCGCGTGCCGAAGACTGGAGCACCAGCAAACACTCCTGAACCTGCCCTGCCATCAGTTGAAGCAAGAGGTGGTAACAAGGTGGAATCCAACACTCTATATGGATGTAGGAGCAGCAAAAGGCCATTCAAGCCTATGCATCCGCCTACGATATAAGCAAAGGAGTGGGAATGCACCTGACTCAAGGACAGCGGAGAATGATTTCTGTTTTGTGCAAGGTTCTCCAACCCTTTGAACTTGCCACACGTGAAGTCAGTTCAGACACTGCCAGTCTAAGTCAGGTCATTCCCCTCATCAGGCTTTTGCAGAAGCAGCTGGAAGGATTGAAGGAGGAGCTAAGATGGACCGATTCCGCTAGGCATGTGGGACTAGTGGATGGAGCCCTTCATTCGCTTAACCAGGATTCACTGGTGGTCAATCTGTTGAAATCAGAGCACTACATCTTGGCCACCGTGCTCGATCCTAGGTTAAAAGCCTACGTTGTATATCTCTTTCTGGCAGACACAAGTCTGCAGATGTTCAAAGACTTGCTGGTGAGACAATTGTCAAGTCAAGCGGAACGTGACCCGTCAACAGCTCCTCCTTCATTTTCTACCGCAACAGTAGCTGCTAGGATAAAGATAAAATTTCAAAACCCACCCGTTGGCGGTGATACAGGGCAGTCAGGAGCAAGTGCTGACATATGGTCCGGACTGAAGGACCTGCCAATGATTACTGACATGTTGTCTACTGTCACTGCATATGATTCTGTCGACATTGAATGAATGGTGGGGGATTATATGGGTGATAGCATCCCTGTAGGCATGTCAGACAGTCCGTATGTATACTAGCAGGAAAAAGAGGAAATTTGGAGGCCCTTGCACAAACTGGCTTTATTTTACCTCAGTTGCCCCCCCTCCAGTGTGTACTCCGAAAGAGTGTTTAGTGCAGCCAGTCACCTTGTCAGCGATCGTCATAGGAGGTTACTTCCAGAAAATGTGGAGAAGATGATGTTCATCAAAATGAATTATAATTTCATCCAAGGAGACATTTATCAGCAATTGCCTCCAGAAAGTACACAGGGACCTGTGATGGTGGATTCCAGTGGGGACAAATTAATACTCTGTGAGGAGGAGGATGTACACAGTGAAAGGGGTAAGGAATCGGAGGATGAGGTCAAAATCTTGCCTCTGTAGAGCCACTTTGGCCTCTAAATTGCCTATTTTTCCTGCCAGTATACATACGGACTGTCTGACATGCCTACTTGGATGCTGTCACTCATATAATCCTCCACCATTCTTTCAATGGTGACAGAATCATATGCAGTGACAGTAGACATGTCAGTAATCGTTGGCAGGTCCTTCAGTCCGGACCAGATGTCAGCTTTCACTCCTGACTGCCCTGCATCACTGCCAGTGGGTGGGCTAGGAAATCTTATCCTTTTCCTTGCAGCCCCAGTGGAGGGAGAAATTGAAGGATGAGCTGTTGATGGGTCACGTTATGCTTGAGTTGACAATTTACTAACCAGCAGGTCTTTGCACATCTGCACACTTGTGTCTACTGGAAAGAGAGATACAACGTAGGCTTTAAACCTAGGATCTAGCACAGTGGCCAAAATGATGAAGGAAATGACCTGACTCAAGCTGGCAGTGTCTGTACTGACTTCCTGTGTGGCAAGTTCGAAGGGTTGGAGACCCTTGCACAACACAGAAATCATTCTCCACTGCGCTTGAGTCAGGTGCATTACCCCTCCTTTGCCTATATCGTCGGTGGATGTATAGGCTTGAATGGCCTTTTGCTGCTCCTCCATCCTCTAAAGCATATAGAATGTTGAATTACACCTCGTTACCACCTCTTGCTTCAGCTGATGGCGGGGCAGGTTCAGGAGTGTTTGCTGGCCCTTTAGTCTTCGGCACGCAGTGGCAGAATGCTGTAAGTGGCCCGCAATTTTTAGGTCCACCGACAGCATCTCCTGCACACCCCTGTCATTTTTCAAACAATTCTGCACCACCAAATTAATTGTATGTGCAAATCATGGGGTGTGCTGGAATTTGCCAAGATTTAATGCACGCACAATATTGGTGGCGTTGTCCGATATCACAAATCCACAGGAGAGTCCAATTGGGGTAAGCCATTCTGCGATGATGTTCCTCAGTTTCCGTAAGACGTTGTCAGCTGTGTGCCTCTTAAGGAAAGCGGTTATACATAGCGTAGCCTGCCTAGGAACGAGTTGCCGTTTGCGAGATGCTGCTACTGGTGCTGCTGCTGTTGTTACTGCGGGAGGCCATACATCTACCCAGTGGGCTGTTACAGTCATATAGTCCTTAGTCTGCCCTGTTCCACTTATCCACATGTCCGTGGTTAAGTGGACACTGGATACAACCACATTTTGTAGGATACTGGTGACTCTTTTTCTGATGTCTGTGTACATTCTCAGTATTGACTGCCTAGATAAGTGGAACCTAGATGAAATTTGATACCGGGGACACAGTACCTCAAACAATTCTCTAAGTCCCACTGAACTAATGGCGATACTGGACGCACGTCTAACACCAACATAGCTGTCAAGACCTGAGTTATCCGCTTTGCAAAAGGATGACTGCTGTCATATTTCATCTTCCTCACAAAGGACTGTTGAACAGTCAATTGCTTACTGGAAGTAGTACAAGTGGTCTTCCGACTTCCCCTCTGGGATGAAGATCCATTCCCAGCAGCAACAACAGCAGTGGCAACAACAGCAGGCGTACCACTCAAGGATCCTATGGAGGAATCCCGGTTAGGAAAGGACTCCTCAGTCTTGACAGTGACATGGCCTGCAGGACTACTGACTTTCCTGACTGAGGAGGAAGTTGACGTTGAGGGAGTTGGTGGTGTGGCTTGCAGGAGCTTGGGTACAGGAGGAAGAAGGGATTTAGGTGTCAGTGGACTGCTTACGCTCTAACCCAAAGTTTCACAACTTGACACTGACTTCTGATGAATGCACAGCAGGTGACATATAAGGGAGGATGTTCCTAGGTGGTTAACATCCTTACCCCTACTTATTACAGATTGACAGAGGCAACAGATGGCTTGACACCTGTTGTCCATATTTGTGGAGAAATAATTCCACACCGAAGAGGTGGCTTTTTTGGTAGTTTGCCCAGGCATCACAATGGGCTTCTTATTTCCAAGGACAACAGGTGTCTCCCCCGGTGCTTGACTTAAAAAATCACATCATCATCAGAATCCTCATCGTCAATTTCCTTCTCAGCGCCAGCAACAACCATATTCTCATCCTGATGTACTTCAACAGTGACATCTTCAATTTGAATATCAGGAACTGGACTGTGGGTGCTCCTTCCAGCACTTGCAGGGGGCATGCAAATGGTGGAAGGAGCCACCTCTTCCCGTCCAGTGTTGGGAAGGTCAGGCATCGCAACTGCCGACACACTTGGACTCTCCTTGGGGATTTGTGATACCATCTCAGAATGCACAGTTCTTTTCTGTGCTCTTTCCAGCTTAACTCTTTTACTTTTTCTAGCTGGAGGATGAGGGCTTCCATCGTCATGTGAAGCTGAACCACTAGCCATGAATATAGGCCACGGCCTCAGCCGTTCCTTGCCACTCCATGTTGTAAATGTCATATTGGCAAGTTTACGTTTCTCCTCAGATGATTTAAATTTATTTTTTTTAGTTCTTTTTAATAAATTTTGGCTTTTTTAATTTTACATGCCCTCTACTTTCACATTGGGCATCGGCCTTGGCAGACAACGTTGATGGCATTTCATCGTCTATGTCATGACTAGTGGCAGCAGCTTCAGCGCTAGGAGGAAGTGGTTCTTCTTGATCTTTCCCTATTTTTTCCTCCAGATTTTTGCTCTCCATTATTTTTGGGGCGTTATGTGAGACAATATGCGGCACAGGAATGACTGGAATGACTGATGAGAAAGGACACTACCACTGGTCTGATGCAGCATAACAACACTGTAAGGGACTTGTGGTTGTTATTATTATTATTATACTGCAGCAGTGGACATATATTAGCAGCGTATACCACTCTGACTGCCTCATCACTGGAATGACTGATGAGACAGGACACTATCACTGGTCCGATGCAGCACAACACAACAACACTGTAAGGGACTTGTGGTTGTTGTTGTTATAATTATTATATGGCAGCAGTGGACATATAGCAGCAGCGTATATCGTCACTGGACTGACTGATGGACAAGACACTACCACTGGTCTGGTGCAGCACATCACACCAACAAAGTAAGGGACTTGTGGTTGTTGTTATAATTATTATACGGCAGCAGTGGACATATAGCAGCAGCGTATATCGTCACTGGAATGACTGATGAACAGGGCTCTGCCACTAGTCTGATGCAGCACAACACGACAACACTGTAAGGGACTTGTGGTTGTTGTTGTTATTATTATTATTATACTGCACCAGTGGACATATAGCAGCAGCGTATATCATCACTGGAATGACTGATGAGACAGGACACTACCACTGGTCTAGTGCAGCACATCACACCAACACTGTAAGGGTCTTGTGGTTGTTGTTATAATTATTATACGGCAGCAGTGGACATATAGCAGCAGCTTATACCACTGTGACTGCCTCGTCACTGGAATGACTGATGAGACAGGACACTACCACTGGTCTGATGCAGCACAACACAACAACACTGTAAGGGAGTCTTGTGGTTGTTGTTATAATTATTATATGGCAGCAGTGGACATATAGCAGCAGCGTATATCGTCACTGGAATGACTGATGAACAGGACACTACCACTGGTCTGATGCAGCACAACACAACAACACTGTAAGGGACTTGAGGTTGAAATAATTATTATACGGCAGCAGTGGACATATAGCAGCAGCGTATATCATCACTGGAATGACTGATAAGACAGGACACTACCACTGGTCTGATGCAGCACAACACAAAAACACTGTAAGGGACTTGTGGTTGTTGTTATAATTTTTTTACAGCAGCAGTGGACATATAGCAGCAGTGTATATCATTACTGGAATGACTGATGAGACAGGACACTACCACTGGTCTGATGCGGCACAACACAACAACACTGTAAGGGACTTGCGGTTGTTGTTATAATTATTATATAGCAGCAGTGGACATATAGCAGCAGCATATATCATTACTGGAATGACTGATGAACAAGACACTACCACTGGTCTGATGCAGCACAACACAACAACACTGTAAGGGACTTGTGGTTGTTGTTATTATGATTATTATTATATGGCAGCAGTGTACATATAGCAGCAGCGTAATCCATTGTGACTGCCTCGTCACCGGAATGACTGATGAGACAGGACACTACCACTGGTCTGATGTAGCACAAACACAGCAACACTGTAAGGGACTTGTTGTTATTATTATTATTATACTGCAGCAGTGGACATATAGCAGCAGCATATACCACTTTGACTGCCTCTTCACTGGAATGACTGATGGCCAGGACACTACCACTGGTCTGATGCAGCACAACACAACACCACTTTATACAGCTACACTGGATATATGGCAACATAGGACACCAACACTGTGACTGGCTGGACTGACGCAGCACAATACACTGACTACACTGGACTGGACAGCACAACACAGCACTACTTTATACAGCTACACTGGTTGTATGGCAGCAGAAGACACCAACACTGTGACTGATGCAGCACAATACACTGACTACACTGGACTGGACAGCACAACACAGCACCACTTTATACAGCTACACTGGATATATGGCAGCAGAGGACACCAACACTGTGACTGGCTGTACTGATGCAGCACAATACACTGACTACACTGGACTGGACAGCATAACACAGCACCACTTTATACAGTTACACTGGATATATGGCAGCAGAGGACACCAACACTGTGAATACACTGGACTGGACTGAGCAGCACAACACAGCACAAGACTCACCACCCCACTTTCCCGCCCCCACACAGACACTGAACACTGATGACACGTCCTCTCAATACACTCTCTCCGAGACTGAAAATGGGCGCGACGCGCAGCTCCTTATATGGAATCCAAATCCAGCGAGAATCCGACAGCGGGAAGATTACCTTTTGCCGCGTTCAGGTTTCCGAGTCAGGCGGGAAAACCAGAGCCGGGCTCGGAGCCGAACTCGGAAGGCAAAGTCCGGTAGGGTTCGGTTCTCTGAGAACCGAACCCGCTCACCTCTAGTTCTAATTCCACCTTCATGTCATGGTTTTGGCTTGGTTTTGCCAAAACCACCCTTTTGTGTTTTGGTTTTGGATCTGGATGGTTTTAGAAAAAAACATAAAAACAGCGAAAATCACAGAATTTGGGGCAGCCGCTGCGGCCAGTGGGAGTGACGAGCAACTCCCGGAAAGCCGCAGGAGCTGCGCTGGCCAGGAGTTACTCCTCAAATACAAAGGCATCGCCTCTGTGCGATGCTTTTGTATTTGTGCGGGAGGGCCGGCACTGACATGCGGGGTGGACTAGCCCTGTGCTGGGCGTCCCCCCGTATGTGTTAGTTAACGATCGTAGCTGTGCTAAATTTAGCACAGCTACGATCAACTCGGAATGACCCTCATTGTTTTTAGCCCAAAAGGCTGCACCAAGGTTGCTGGATGACTAAGCTAAGCAACACAAGTGGACAACACAAACACCTGGCTCATCTAGGAGTGGCACTGCAGTGTCAGACAGGGGGGCAGATATAAAAAAGGCCACAAACAGCACATCATGCAAAGAAGAAATATAATTGCAATGAGGTAGTTGTATGACTAAGCCAAGCGACACAAACAATTGGCCCATCTAGGCGTGGCACTGCAGTGGCAGACAGGAGGGCAGATATTAAAAAAAGGCCCCAAACAGCACATCGTGTAAAGAAGAAAAATAATTGCAATGAGGTAGTTGTATGACTAAGTCAAGCGACACAAACTATTGGCCCATCTAGGCATGGCACTGCAGTGACAGACAGGAGGGCAGATATAAAAATAAAAGGCCCCAAACAGCACATCATGCAAAGAAGAGAAAGAATTGCAATGAGGTAGTTGTATGACTAAGCCAAGCGACACAAACAATTGGCCCATCTAGGCGTGGCACTGCAGTGGCAGACTGGAGGGCAGATATTAAAAAAAGGCCCCAAACAGCACATCATGCAAAGAAGAAAAAGAATTGCAATAAGGTAGTTGTATGACTAAGCTAAACAACACAAACAATTGGCCCATCTAGGCGTGGCACTGCAGTGGCAGACAGGAGGGCAGATATTAAAAAAAAAAGGCCCCTAACAGCACATGACGCAAAGAAGAAAAAAAGGTGCACAGAGGTTGCTGTATGACTAAGCTAAGCGACACAACCACCTGGCCCATCTAGTAGTGTCACGCAGTGTCAGAATGTCGAGAGTGGGACGCAATTTTTCGGACCACTGACAGCATCTCCAGCACGCTCCAGTAACTTTAAAAAAATTCTGCAATTGGTAGACTTATACGGCAGTACTCCAGGACTCATACGACAGTGTCACACAGGATGGCACTTTTCAAAAACTAGGCCCCAAACAGCACCTCATGCAAATATGTCGAAGAGGTGCAATGAGGTAGCTGTATGACTAAGCCAAGCGACACAAACAATTCCAACTGTAATTATACGTCCAAATCACTGGAATTAATTGGCAAAATCACAGTAATTATACATCCAAATCACTGGAATTAATTGGCAAAATCACTGTAATTAATAATTATACGTCCAAATAACTGGAATTAATTGGCAATATCATTGTAATTATATGTCCAAATCACTTAAATTAAATGGCAAAATCTCGCTATCGCCTGCATAGTGAAGTTGAATTTAGATGGGATTTGGTACCGGGGACACAATTCCTCCATCAATTGTCTAAATCCCACTGCACTAATGGCAGATGCCGGGCGCACGTCTTACACCAACATAAGTGTCAAGGCCTCAGTTATGAGGGCGTCCATCGTCATGTGAAGCAGAACCACTAGTCATGAACATAGGCCAGGGCCTCAGCCGTTCCTTGACACTCCGTGTCGTAAATGGCATATTGGCAAGTTTACGTTTCTCCTCAGACCATTTCAATTTCTTTTTTTGGGTCTTTTTACTGAACTTTGGCTTTTTGGATATTACATGCCCTCTACTATCACATTGGGTATCGGCTTGGCAGACGACGTTGATGGCATTTCATCATCTATGTCATGACTAGTGGCAGCAGCTTCAGCACTAGGAGGAAGTCGTTCTTGATCTTTCCCTATTATATCCTCCAAATTTTTGTTCTCCATTATTTTTTTGGAGTTATAAAACACAATATGCGGCACAGGAATGACTGATGGCTCATGGCCAATACCCTACCACTGGTCTGATGCAGCACAACACATCAACACTGTAAGGGACTTGTGGTTGTTGTTATTATTATTATTATAATACTGTAGCAGTGGACATATAGCAGCAGCGTATACCACTGTGACTGCCTCGTCACTGGAATGACTGATGGACAGGACACTGCCACTGGTCTGATGCAGCACAACACAACAACACTGTAAGGGAGTTGTGGTTGTTGTTGTTGTTGTTGTTGTTGTTGTTATTATAATAATAATAATAATAATAATAATAATAATAATAATAATAATGTAGCAGTGGACATATAGCAGCAGCGTATACCACTATGACTGCCTCATCACTGGAATGACTGATGGACAGGACACTACCACTGGTCTGATGCAGCTCAACACAGCAACATTATAAGGGACTTGTGGTTGTTGTTATTATTATTATTATTATTATTATTATTATAATGTAGCAGTGGACCTATAGCAGCAGCATATACCACTGTAACTGCCTTGTCACTGGAATGACTGATAGACAGGATACTACCACCGGTCTGATGCAGGACAACACAGCACCACTGAAAGGGACTTATATAGCTACACTGGATGTATGGCAGCAGAGGACACCACCATTGTGACTGGTCACTGGACTGTTGCACAAGATACTTCCCTTGGTCTAATGCAGGACAACACAGCAAAAATGCAAGCCAGCAGCACTGGGGACATATAGCAGCAGAGGACACCAACACTGTGACTGGTTGGACTGATGCAGCACAGTACACTGACTACACTGAACTGGACAGCACAACACAGCACAAGACTCGCCACCCCACTTTCCCGCCCCCACACAGACACTGAACACTGAGGACACATCCTCTCAATACACTCTCCGAGACTGGAGTGAAAATGGCCGCGACGCGCGGCTCCTTATATGGAATCCAAATCCTGCGAGAATCTGACAGCCGGATGATGACGTTTTGCCTCGTTCGGGTTTCCACGTCAGGCGGGAAATTCCAAGCCGGGCTCGGAACCGGACTCAGAGCGTGAGGTTCGGTACGGTTCAGTTCTCTGAGAACCGAACCCGTTCATCTCTAATAATTATGTATTACAGAAGAATTCAAACACATTTGTGCTTCAAATCCATTGTTTCTCAATATATTTGCTACCCAATATGGGTAGCAAACATATTGAGATAATAGAAATAGAACATCAGTCAATAGAACATCAGGCAATAGAAATGTATTGTATGTTACTGAAAGTATTATGCTATTGATTTGAAATGAATCAAGACATTTACTTTCTTTTGCACCAAAACAAACAGGAGTGGCACTGCGCTATAGATCAGGAATAGGTTAAAACTGTAAGTGCTGCTGCAGGGAGTGGGGCTACTACCAAGCTCCACTAAAATACAAACACAGAAAACACAGAATCTTTCCCCAGCGCACAATACAGTACATATAAGAAAAACTAACAACAATTGTTCCTCAATCTTTTATTAGATATTTGGAAAAACCAAAAGTTAAAATTCCACTTCCTTCAATCTTTTATTTCATTTGAATGGTAAAAGAAAGATTCTGTGTTTTCTGTATTTACTTTCTTTTACTTTTAAGTGGTAAAAAACTACTGCTTTTGATCATGATACTGCAAAATGGTGAAGATTTGAATAAAATTTTGATGGACTTCCGACCAGGCTACTGCACATGCGCGGCTCCTAGGGGCAACTTTCTCCCAGTGTCCTGCAGATAATGGACTTGGGTGTGGACTTGGGCGTCCATGTACTAAGGAGAGATAAGGGGCCCAAATGAAAAAGGCAGAGAAAATCCCTGTACATATTGCCTACTCCATATGTACTAAAGAAATGTATCTGCATTCTACCTACTGGTGTTAATAGTAGGCTATAATAATGTGCTGCATCAGGCACCTATGGCAGCGATAAGTGAGCCTGATGTTACTACCTGTCAGAATAAAGGTCCCTTACTGTCAGCTGCCTTGTCTAGCACCGACTTTCTCACCTCTAGCTGCTGTTATCTGCCTCTCCTCAGTTTAGAAGCATGAAGTGAGCTCTTATATGTGCATCACTCAATAAGAAAGACTTTTGGGTTTTTTTTTGTCAAAAACTTTATTACACATATATATATTAGAGATGAGCGCCGGAAATTTTTCGGGTTTTGTGTTTTGGTTTTGGGTTCGGTTCCGCGGCCGTGTTTTGGGTTCGACCGCGTTTTGGCAAAACCTCACCGAATTTTTTTTGTCGGATTCGGGTGTGTTTTGGATTCGGGTGTTTTTTTCAAAAAACCCTAAAAAACAGCTTAAATCATAGAATTTGGGGGTAATTTTGATCCCAAAGTATTATTAACCTCAAAAAACATAATTTACACTCATTTTCAGCCTATTCTGAACACATCACACCTCACAATATTATTTTTAGTCCTAAAATTTGCACCGAGGTCGCTGTGTGAGTAAGATAAGCGACCCTAGTGGCCGACACAAACACCGGGCCCATCTAGGAGTGGCACTGCAGTGTCACGCAGGATGGCCCTTCCAAAAAACCCTCCCCAAACAGCACATGACGCAAAGAAAAAAAGAGGCGCAATGAGGTAGCTGTGTGAGTAAGATTAGCGACCCTAGTGGCCGACACAAACACCGGGCACATCTAGGAGTGGCACTGCAGTGTCACGCAGGATGTCCCTTCCAAAAAACCCTCCCCAAACAGCACATGACGCAAAGAAAAAAAGAGGCGCAATGAGGTAGCTGACTGTGTGAGTAAGATTAGCGACCCTAGTGGCCGACACAAACACCGGGCCCATCTAGGAGTGGCACTGCAGTGTCACGCAGGATGTCCCTTCCAAAAAACCCTCCCCAAACAGCACATGACGCAAAGAAAAAAAGAGGCGCAATGAGGTAGCTGACTGTGTGAGTAAGATTAGCGACCCTAGTGGCCGACACAAACACCGGGCCCATCTAGGAGTGGCACTGCAGTGTCACGCAGGATGTCCCTTCCAAAAAACCCTCCCCAATCAGCACATGATGCAAAGAAAAAGAAAAGAAAAAAGAGGTGCAAGATGGAATTATCCTTGGGCCCTCCCACCCACCCTTATGTTGTATAAACAAAACAGGACATGCACACTTTAACCAACCCATCATTTCAGTGACAGGGTCTGCCACACGACTGTGACTGATATGACGGGTTGGTTTGGACCCCCCCCAAAAAAGAAGCAATTAATCTCTCCTTGCACAAACTGGCTCTACAGAGGCAAGATGTCCACCTCATCTTCACCCTCCGATATATCACCGTGTACATCCCCCTCCTCACAGATTATCAATTCGTCCCCACTGGAATCCACCATCTCAGCTCCCTGTGTACTTTGTGGAGGCAATTGCTGCTGGTCAATGTCTCCGCGGAGGAATTGATTATAATTCATTTTAATGAACATCATCTTCTCCACATTTTCTGGATGTAACCTCGTACGCCGATTGCTGACAAGGTGAGCGGCGGCACTAAACACTCTTTCGGAGTACACACTTGTGGGAGGGCAACTTAGGTAGAATAAAGCCAGTTTGTGCAAGGGCCTCCAAATTGCCTCTTTTTCCTGCCAGTATAAGTACGGACTGTGTGACATGCCTACTTGGATGCGGTCACTCATATAATCCTCCACCATTCTATCAATGTTGAGAGAATCATATGCAGTGACAGTAGACGACATGTCCGTAATCGTTGTCAGGTCCTTCAGTCCGGACCAGATGTCAGCATCAGCAGTCGCTCCAGACTGCCCTGCATCACCGCCAGCGGGTGGGCTCGGAATTCTGAGCCTTTTCCTCGCACCCCCAGTTGCGGGAGAATGTGAAGGAGGAGATGTTGACAGGTCGCGTTCCGCTTGACTTGACAATTTTGTCACCAGCAGGTCTTTCAACCCCAGCAGACCTGTGTCTGCCGGAAAGAGAGATCCAAGGTAGGCTTTAAATCTAGGATCGAGCACGGTGGCCAAAATGTAGTGCTCTGATTTCAACAGATTGACCACCCGTGAATCCTTGTTAAGCGAATTAAGGGCTGCATCCACAAGTCCCACATGCCTAGCGGAATCGCTCCGTGTTAGCTCCTTCTTCAATGCCTCCAGCTTCTTCTGCAAAAGCCTGATGAGGGGAATGACCTGACTCAGGCTGGCAGTGTCTGAACTGACTTCACGTGTGGCAAGTTCAAAGGGCATCAGAACCTTGCACAACGTTGAAATCATTCTCCACTGCACTTGAGACAGGTGCATTCCATCTCCTATATCGTGCTCAATTGTATAGGCTTGAATGGCCTTTTGCTGCTCCTCCAACCTCTGAAGCATATAGAGGGTTGAATTCCACCTCGTTACCACTTCTTGCTTCAGATGATGGCAGGGCAGGTTCAGTAGTTTTTGGTGGTGCTCCAGTCTTCTGTACGTGGTGCCTGTACGCCGAAAGTGTCCCGCAATTTTTCTGGCCACCGACAGCATCTCTTGCACGCCCCTGTCGTTTTTTTAAAAATTCTGCACCACCAAATTCAAGGAATGTGCAAAACATGGGACGTGCTGGAATTTGCCCATATTTAATGCACACACAATATTGCTGGCGTTGTCCGATGCCACAAATCCACAGGAGAGTCCAATTGGGGTAAGCCATTCCGCGATGATCTTCCTCAGTTGCCGTAAGAGGTTTTCAGCTGTGTGCGTATTCTGGAAAGCGGTGATACAAAGCGTAGCCTGCCTAGGAAAGAGTTGGCGTTTGCGAGATGCTGCTACTGGTGCCGCCGCTGCTGTTCTTGCGGCGGGAGTCCATACATCTACCCAGTGGGCTGTCACAGTCATATAGTCCTGACCCTGCCCTGCTCCACTTGTCCACATGTCCGTGGTTAAGTGGACATTGGGTACAACTGCATTTTTTAGGACACTGGTGAGTCTTTTTCTGACGTCCGTGTACATTCTCGGTATCGCCTGCCTAGAGAAGTGGAACCTAGATGGTATTTGGTAACGGGGGCACACTGCCTCAATAAATTGTCTAGTTCCCTGTGAACTAACGGCGGATACCGGACGCACGTCTAACACCAACATAGTTGTCAAGGACTCAGTTATCCGCTTTGCAGTAGGATGACTGCTGTGATATTTCATCTTCCTCGCAAAGGACTGTTGAACAGTCAATTGCTTACTGGAAGTAGTACAAGTGGGCTTACGACTTCCCCTCTGGGATGACCATCGACTCCCAGCGGCAACAACAGCAGCGCCAGCAGCAGTAGGCGTTACACGCAAGGATGCATCGGAGGAATCCCAGGCAGGAAAGGACTCGTCAGACTTGCCAGTGACATGGCCTGCAGGACTATTGGCATTCCTGGGGAAGGAGGAAATTGACACTGAGGGAGTTGGTGGGGTGGTTTGCGTGAGCTTGGTTACAAGAGGAAGGGATTTACTGGTCAGTGGACTGCTTCCGCTGTCACCCAAAGTTTTTGAACTTGTCACTGACTTATTATGAATGCGCTGCAGGTGACGTATAAGGGAGGATGTTCCGAGGTGGTTAACGTCCTTACCCCTACTTATTACAGCTTGACAAAGGGAACACACGGCTTGACACCTGTTGTCCGCATTTCTGGTGAAATACCTCCACACCGAAGAGCTGATTTTTTTGGTATTTTCACCTGGCATGTCAACGGCCATATTCCTCCCACGGACAACAGGTGTCTCCCCGGGTGCCTGACTTAAACAAACCACCTCACCATCAGAATCCTCCTGGTCAATTTCCTCCCCAGCGCCAGCAACACCCA
This sequence comes from Pseudophryne corroboree, assembly GCF_028390025.1. NCBI lineage: Eukaryota > Metazoa > Chordata > Amphibia > Anura > Myobatrachidae > Pseudophryne > Pseudophryne corroboree. The sequence continues at coordinate 763,140,622 of NC_086447.1, forward strand.
TATCCTCCTCATCCTGGTGTACTTCAACACTGACATCTTCAATCTGACTATCAGGAACTGGACTGCGGGTGCTCCTTCCAGCACTTGCAGGGGGCATGCAAATAGTGGAAGGCGCATGCTCTTCACGTCCAGTGTTGGGAAGGTCAGGCATCGCAAACGACACAATTGGACTCTCCTTGTGGATTTGGGATTTCAAAGAACGCACAGTTCTTTGCGGTGCTTTTGCCAGCTTGAGTCTTTTCAGTTTTCTAGCGAGAGGCTGAGTGCTTCCATCCTCATGTGAAGCTGAACCACTAGCCATGAACATAGGCCAGGGCCTCAGCCGTTCCTTGCCACTCCGTGTGGTAAATGGCATATTGGCAAGTTTACGCTTCTCCTCCGACAATTTTATTTTAGGTTTTGGAGTCCTTTTTTTTCTGATATTTGGTGTTTTGGATTTGACATGCTCTGTACTATGACATTGGGCATCGGCCTTGGCAGACGACGTTGCTGGCATTTCATCGTCTCGGCCATGACTAGTGGCAGCAGCTTCAGCACGAGGTGGAAGTGGATCTTGATCTTTCCCTAATTTTGGAACCTCAACTTTTTTGTTCTCCATATTTTATAGGCAGAACTAAAAGGCACCTCAGGTAAACAATGGAGATGGATGGATTGGATACTAGTATACAATTATGGACGGACTGCCACGGTTAGGTGGTATAAAAAAACCACGGTTAGGTGGTATATATTATAATAATAATACAATTATGGATGGACGGACTGCCTGCCGACTGCCGACACAGAGGTAGCCACAGCCGTGAACTACCGCACTGTACACTGGTTGATAAAGAGATAGTAGTATACTCGTAACAACTAGTATGACACTATGACGACGGTATAAAGAATGGAAAAAAAACCACGGTTAGGTGGTATATATTATAATAATAATACAATTATGGATGGACGGACTGCCTGCCGACTGCCGACACAGAGGTAGCCACAGCCGTGAACTACCGCACTGTACACTGGTTGATAAAGAGATAGTAGTATACTCGTAACAACTAGTATGACACTATGACGACGGTATAAAGAATGAAAAAAAAACCACGGTTAGGTGGTATATATTATAATAATAATACAATTATGGATGGACGGACTGCCTGCCGACTGCCGACACAGAGGTAGCCACAGCCGTGAACTACCGCACTGTACACTGGTTGATAAAGAGATAGTAGTATACTCGTAACAATTAGGATGACACTATGACGGTATAAAGAATGAAAAAAAAAACCACGGTTAGGTGGTAGGTATATAATAATAAATAATACAATTCTGGTCGGACGGACTGCCTGCCGTGTGCCGACACAGAGGTAGCCACAGCCGTGAACTACCGCACTGTACACTGGTTGATAAAGAGATAGTAGTATACTCGTAACAATTAGGATGACACTATGACGGTATAAAGAATGAAAAAAAAAACCACGGTTAGGTGGTAGGTATATAATAATAAATAATACAATTCTGGTCGGACGGACTGCCTGCCGTGTGCCGACACAGAGGTAGCCACAGCCGTGAACTACCGCACTGTACACTGGTTGATAAAGAGATAGTAGTATACTCGTAACAATTAGGATGACACTATGACGGTATAAAGAATGAAAAAAAAAACCACGGTTAGGTGGTAGGTATATAATAATAAATAATACAATTCTGGTCGGACGGACTGCCTGCCGTGTGCCGACACAGAGGTAGCCACAGCCGTGAACTACCGCACTGTACACTGGTTGATAAAGAGATAGTAGTATACTCGTAACAATTAGGATGACACTATGACGGTATAAAGAATGAAAAAAAAACCACGGTTAGGTGGTAGGTATATAATAATAAATAATACAATTCTGGTCGGACGGACTGCCTGCCGTGTGCCGACACAGAGGTAGCCACAGCCGTGAACTACCGCACTGTACACTGGTTGATAAAGAGATAGTAGTATACTCGTAACAATTAGGATGACACTATGACGGTATAAAGAATGAAAAAAAAACCACGGTTAGGTGGTAGGTATATAATAATAAATAATACAATTCTGGTCGGACGGACTGCCTGCCGTGTGCCGACACAGAGGTAGCCACAGCCGTGAACTACCGCACTGTACACTGGTTGATAAAGAGATAGTAGTATACTCGTAACAATTAGGATGACACTATGACGGTATAAAGAATGAAAAAAAAAACCACGGTTAGGTGGTAGGTATATAATAATAAATAATACAATTCTGGTCGGACGGACTGCCTGCCGTGTGCCGACACAGAGGTAGCCACAGCCGTGAACTACCGCACTGTACACTGGTTGATAAAGAGATAGTAGTATACTCGTAACAATTAGGATGACACTATGACGGTATAAAGAATGAAAAAAAAAACCACGGTTAGGTGGTAGGTATATAATAATAAATAATACAATTCTGGTCGGACGGACTGCCTGCCGTGTGCCGACACAGAGGTAGCCACAGCCGTGAACTACCGCACTGTACACTGGTTGATAAAGAGATAGTAGTATACTCGTAACAATTAGGATGACACTATGACGGTATAAAGAATGAAAAAAAAACCACGGTTAGGTGGTAGGTATATAATAATAAATAATACAATTCTGGTCGGACGGACTGCCTGCCGTGTGCCGACACAGAGGTAGCCACAGCCGTGAACTACCGCACTGTACTGTGTCTGCTGCTAATATAGACTGGTTGATATTTAAAGAGATATTAGTAGTATACAACAATACTATACTGGTGGTCAGGCACTGGTCACCACTCCTGCAGCAAAAGTGTGCACTGTTAATTAATATAATTGTACTCCTGGCTCCTGCTAACAACCTGCAGTGCTCCCCAGTCTCCCCCACAATTAATTATAAGCTTTTAATTTATACATTGATGACTGTGCAGCACACTGGGCTGAGCTGAGTGCACACAGACTGAGTCACACTGTGTGACTGACTGTGCTGTGTATCGTTTTTTTTTTCAGGCAGAGAACGGATATAGCAGAGAGAAGTGAACGGATATATTATATTAAATAAAAGTTAACTAGCAACTGCACTGGTCACTGACTGTGGTAAACTAACTCTGTCTGCGACTCTGCACAATCTCTCTCTCTCTATCTAATCTATCTCTATTCTAATGGAGAGGACGCCAGACACGTCCTCTCCCTATCAATCTCAATGCACGAGTGAAAATGGCGGCGACGCGCGGCTCCTTATATAGAATCCGAGTCTCGCGATAGAATCCGAGCCTCGCGAGAATCCGACAGCGTCATGATGACGTTCGGGCGCGCTCGGGTTAACCGAGCAAGGCGGGAAGATCCGAGTCGCTCGGACCCGTGAAAAAAAACATGAAGTTCGGGCGGGTTCGGATTCCGAGGAACCGAACCCGCTCATCTCTAATATATATATTATTATTTTTTACATGCTATCATCACCTTGAGAGAGGACCCCAAGCTAAGGAAAAAGGCTCCTGATTTACTCGATGGAGATCGCTTTAATTTACAATTACATGGATGTATTTTGTGTTTCAAATCTGTATTTTTATTGTTAAGAAGCACCTTCTATTTGAGTCCTACAAATTGTCAATAAAGTTGTCAATAAAGTTGCTGGTTGTCAATAAAGTTTTGACAAAGAAAATCTTTCTTCTATAGGGATGGCCATCAATTTGTGGCTACCATCGATGGTATAAACCCATCCACAAAGAAACCAACAATGGTTTCACCTACTGGTTGTCATCCCTGCTCTATGACAGGCTTGTCTACCGTTCAAACGGAACAAAGGTAGGCGCATCAGGGGCAGAGCTAAGCTCCGTGTCCCAACAATAAGTTTAAAAAAATAATTGGGAGGCTCTGTACCATCAATGGTAGAACCATTGGTTCTCTACCATCCATTGTAAAACTGTCAGCTATTAATATTTTACAAACATTGATGCCATCCCTACTCTTCCGAGCCTACTGATGCAGCATGATGTAGTCAGGGCAAAATGTGTCTCTGCTGTCTCCACCAAGTGGGCGACTTACTGTTCATTCTTCTCTTGGCCGGGCTATGTTTAGTAAAAATTGCGGTAGCCACCTCTTGCTTCACACAGATAACAGGCAAAGCAGGAGCTGCATTATCTCCATGGTAAGTGAGTATCCCCACATTGTGACTGCCATACAAGAGTCCCCAGATCCACTATATCACAACTGCTGTGTGATACCTAGATCCCACTATCACCACTGCATGCTGTAAGTGTATATAGTAAGTGCAACCTAGGCACACTACACAAGTACCAGCATAACCCCATGGGAGTAAAGGTAAGTGACCCTGGTTATAATTAGGGGGCATAGCTTAAAGGATGGCATGTCCACGTCACCTAAAAATAATACAATGTAAAACATGAATAATTACGGGCCCGTGAAGTTGGTCTGTGTGCTCCACAGGAGGCACCATTCTAATCCAGGGTGGCAGGAGGGGGTGTGTATATGGGGGATGACACCTGCTTCCTGCCTTGCTTGTGGGAAACGGATCCCTCCTTCTTGGCCGGTTCCATCTTACCAGTTATTTTTTAGAGGATGGCGAAGTTATCACTGGGAAGACTTGGGAGGGGAGGGGGCAGAGGACCCGGGCCCTGGTCAGGCACCTCCAGGGCCACTGCACAACCCTTACACTGCTTCTGGCTGCAACTGGATATTCTTACATCCTGTACTTGCTACTTTATAGTGTTGACCCTGTGTTACCTCTTCTATCGGTTAATAAACCATTTTCTAGTGGACTAACCTCCATCGCACACTGCTGCCACCTACTACCACCATAGGATCTGCAAATGGGGACTACACAAGCATCAGATAATGATGCTTGTATTCACAGATAGTGATGCTTGTGTTCATAGATAATGACGCTTTGTTCACCGATAGTGACGCTTGTGTTCACAGACAGTGATGCTGGTGTTCACAGATAATGATGCTTTGTTCACAGATAGTGATGCTTGTGTTCACGAATAGTGATGCTTGTGTTCACGGATAGTGATGCTTGTGTTAACAGATAATGATGCTTGTGTTCACGAATAGTGATGCTTGTGTTAACAGATAATGAAGCTTGTGTTCACAGATAGTGATCCTTGTGTTCACAGAAAGTGAGGCTTGTGTTCACAGCTAATGATGCTTGTGTTCACAGATAGTAAAGCTTACTTTCACAGATAATAATGCTTGTGTTCACAGATAATGAAGTGAGTGAAATCCCAGAGTTTAGGATGCACAAAATATATATAATAATCACCAAGCATTATCTGGGTTAATGTGCCAGAGATACTGAAAGATGGGAAGTCATAAAATTATCAGTAATCATTGTCAGGGTTAGCGCCAGAAGCGAGGTTACTTCATAAATAGAGTTAACACTATGGGCCTAATTCAGATCTGATCGCTGGGCTTCGTTTTTTGCTGCCCTACGATCAAATAGTCGCCGCCTACAGGGGGAGGGTTAAATCGCTGTGCAAGTGTGCATTCCTACGTATTGCAGAGATGCACAAAAAGCAGTTTGTGCAGTCTCTGCGCAGCCCAGGACTTACTTATCCAGTGCGACTGATTCCTGCTGATCGGGGCCAGAGCTGACGTCAGATACCCTCCCTGAAAACGCTTGATCCTGTCTGCGTTTTTCTGGACACTCCCTGAAAACGGTCAGTTGCCACCCAAAAACGGCCTCTTTCTGTCAATCACCTTGCGAACGCCCGTGCAAATGGATCCATTGCACCATCCCGTCGCTGACCGCCGTTGCCCATTGTAGTTGTCAAACGTGTCTGCGCATTGCGGTGCATACGCATGGGCAGTTCTGATCTGATCGCCCGCTGTGCGAAAGTGCACAGCAGTGATCAGATCTGAATTAGGCCCAATGTACAGTACTCTCAGAGTTATTGACAGAGGTCCGGTACAGTTTTGATCAGTCTCTCTGATAGAGTACGTGCACTAATGACATTAAGAGTTGCAAGCTCCTGCGACCACTTTAGTGTCTTTTGCCATGGTCGGATCTGTGACTTTATGCAAATACTAATAGAAGCCCTTCCCCTGGTGCACAAGTATGCATGTGAATGTGCAAGTACTGGGAAGCCCACTTTGTGCATCAATCCCATTTGGTGCATCTTTAGACACTACTGTCAGATGCACCATTGATAATTACAAAGCCCCATACTAGGTAAAGACTCAGGGGGTTAATTGGGATGAAACCGCAATAACCCCATCAGCGGCACCACTGCGCCTACGCAGGCACCGTCCTGTACGTGTGCAGCCACCAAATGCGATCCGAGTGCAATTAGTGCAAACACCTCTGCCTGTTCAGTCGTGGGGCGCAACGGAGCATTGCATGGAACGGGGCAGATCGGTTTCATTTGCGGGGTGGCTGTGTGACGTCACATGCAGCCGCTTCGATCAGTAAAATGGCGGCTGATGCCATGCATACGCAGCCTAGCTGTGGCTGCAGGGGTCATCCACATTTGCTGCAACCGCAATTAAATTGCAGTTGCAGCCACTGGGCAGGTCATTTTGCATGCTGGGCGGCCTTCAGCATGCGAACGAAGAGATTGCAGATTCTGTTTTTTCCCAGATTAATAGAATAACCCCGTCAGTATAGCCAGTATAGTCAGATTATAGCCTGTAATGTAAGCGATTAAGCATCTGACTTCACACTCAGTTATGCCACACGCCCAAGATCTCCCATAAAAGATCCATAAGAGAATAGATCTCTGTGAATCTGAATAGCCACCTCCCAAACACCACTCAGGAATACCCAATACATTTCCTATATATTTCTGAGACTGTGTGTCTCAATTGTTATTGCAACTTTGTGTGCACACACCATGAATCGTATGCATTGTGCAAGCTTTTAGCTAATTATATGTATGCGTAGTCAATGCAGTTCCTTTGGGAGGGGAAGTGGAGGAGGTGCACATGTGCAAGTTTTGCGGCCAGCTATGATGTGCTTCTAAGGTCTGCCCGCTGATGCAGTCCCTAGAAGCCAGGGTTTTTTTGCACATGTAAGAGTCTCAACCCCTCCCCCTACACTTCACAATGATGAAGGTGGGCTGCGGGCAAGGGCAGCCCCCCTCAAGACAAGAATTAGGGGCCGCCAATGCATATAACTGAATTGTAGCCAGAAATACATGATTTAGGATTTACTGAAGAGCAAACTTCAATTAACAAATTTCACCATATATCTTAATATGTATTTAAAATTAATAATATCATTCTTAATCTTAATTATGATTGAAGACTTTTATAATGTATGACACCACATGTCCAAGGCTTTCATTGAACTCTTCTCTCTCTTTGTCTGTCTTACTGTTACTACTTCTGTTTACTTATTGGAAATCTCAAGGGCAAACTCTTGATGCTGAGCTGTAGAAAAGAAAATAACATCATAAAGAAATATAGTATACAGTACTTACATGCCGCCCACGATCTAAAAATCTCCAAGTGACCCCTGTGATATATGAATGCATCATTTCCTGCATATAGTGCATTACCGAGTACCCTCTATATTTATCCTAGCATGCTAACATACAGAAGTCCAATTCTTTATTTTCAACAAATCATTTCTTGCATTGTTGAACTGCGAATATTTTACTTTCTGTATTTCAGAAAGGATAGGTGCAATTGTGTTTTGAAATACTGTATAAATAATATTAAATGAGAAATAATATTATAGATGGTTAAATAAATAAAATCTAAAATAAAAGAAATAAAAAGTACAGTATAGTATAATGAAAAATCTTTGTTAAAAATAAACTGTCTTGAGTAATATAATATAAAGTGTTTCATACGTCAAATATATTTTCTATTTAGAAGTTATAGCATAGTAAATAGATTACAAATAATAATAATAATAATAATAATAATAATAATAATAATAATACTAAAAGTGCTTATCTCCAAATGAACTCAAAGCACTTTGTGTATATAGGAAATAAACCATACTAAAAAGGAGGTAGCCATCTTGGATGCACAAAAATGGTTACAGTTGGTAAATACAAAACATGAAATCCAGAGTACAATAAAGAGATACATTATCATCAGTTCTGCGGATTGTTCATCCCACCTATGAATATACAAAGTGAGGCAGTCATTTTGGGCAGACAATATAGGTTATTATTCATCAAATTAGCAATACACTGAGATATGATAACAGATATGATAATAGAATGGAATACCATATGCAAACCCCAAGATAGCCACAAAATCAGCTGTTCCTAGATTTAGCCTTCCTACCAACAAAACTATCAGGCAAAGAAACCGTGTTGACATCACAGCTTCCGCATTCCCTCGTTGACATAGTGACTGTCAATAAAATGTACTGATCTCAATGCAACCTGTCAAAAGAACCAGTTGGAGAGCCAATGATAGCCATTGAGCAACTGGATACGAATGAATGTGGTAGCTAAAGACAGATAACTTACTAGATCAGGCATGTCCAAACTGCGGCCCTCCAGCTGTTGAGAAACTACACATCCCAGCATTCCATGACACAGCTTTAGCATTCTCTGACAGCAAAACTGTGTCAGGGCATGCTGGGATATGTAGTTTCACAACAGCTGGAGGGCCGCAGTTTGGACATGCCTGTACTAGATGCTTCTTAGTCCTAGGCAAATGTTGTTTAATATTAATTATTTGCTTTTAATTGCACTCTCAGTGTCTCTTTTCTATGGTTTATGCTTGATTTCTTTTGACTGCTTCGATGTGCAGATATGACCACCTACTGTAGACCAATCCTCAAATTTTACTAAATAGCCCTATTTGGTATGCCACAGATTTTGTTGCCGAGCTGTGTCATGTGTCCCACCATGCTAATGTGCATCTTAGTCACATTACTAATGCAATAAAAGTACAGTGCACAAGTACTCTAGACACTGCCTCTAGCATCACATGTAGCAGGTCTCTGTGACTTGGGTGTTAACCTGTGTACAAAAATCAAAGGACACATTATGTTCCTCTGCCATCCTGCAGAGCTTTGACTGTGACAAATACATAAAGGTAGACCAAGTACTGTGAAAGCTATTTCCAGTTAGCCATCATTACGTAGCAAGCACTCAGATATGCAATCTATATTAGTTCTTTGGTAGTTAAGTGATTAAACTAGAGATGTGCGGCAGGCACTTTTCGGGTTTTGTGTTTTGGTTTTGGAATTGGATCTCTGTTCATGTTTTGGATCTGGATTGGTTTTGCCAAAACCACCCTTTCGGGTTTTGGGTTTGGATCTGGATGTTTAAAAAAAAAAAAAACATTAAAACAGCTAAAATCGCCAAATTTGGGGGTATTTTTGATCCTACGGTATTATTAACCTCAATGACATTCATTTCCACTCATTTCCAGCCTATTCTGAACACCTCACACCTCACAATATTGTTTATAGGCCAAAAGGTTGCACCAAGGTAGCTGGATAACTAAGCTAAGCGACACAAGTGGGTGGCACAAACACCTGGCCCATCTAGGTGTGGCACTGCAGTGGCAGACAGGATGGGAGTTTTAAAAACTAGGCCCCAAAGAGCACATAATGCAAAGAAAAAAAAGAGGTGCAAGATGGAATTGTCCTTGGGAACTCCCACCTACCCTTATGTTGTATAAACAGGACATGCACACTTTAACAAACCAATCATTTCTGCTGCGGGGTACACTGGGCTCCACAAGGAAAGACATAGGGGGGTATAGAGTAGGATCTTGATCCGAGGCACCAACAGGCTCAAAAGCTTGACTGTTCCGAGAATGCATAGCGCCGCCTCCTCTATAACCCGGCCTCCCTGCACAGAAGCTCAGTTTTGTAGTTGGTGCCGCAGATAGCAGGCACATAACAGAGGGGCTGCTCTGGGCAGCCCTAAGAAGAGCTTTTTGAGAAGAAAAGTGAAGACTTCAAGGGCTGCAGCAGTGTGTACATGTCTAGTGACATTCACTGCTGCAGCTCCATCTCTCCCCAGTGGCTCTGTACACTCCCGAGCCCTGGTTGCCGGGTAACTACAGCAGGAGGCGCCGGTTTTCTTCTAAAGTCAGGCACACATGACGGGGGCTCTCCGGGATCGCGTGGCCGCACTTCGGGAGGTGGTGAGTGGGTCCCACTCGCGGGACCCGTACTTTATCGCGATCCGGCGCGGTCAGTGGTAGGCGGGCCACGCGCGCTGGCGGTGGACACTGTGGCAGTACAGGCGATCCCACTAGATCACCAGGGCATGGGTGCAGGTCAGGTTTTCTCTTAAAACCGTTTTACTAGTAGCCCACAGTACCCGGTGGTTTTGCCAGCAGGGGGATAAGGCTTAGACCTGGAGCCCCAGCCCCAGGGCGCCATTTCCAGCAAATGTTCCCGCCCTGGAGCTGCATATCTGTCTCTCCCTCACTCCCTGTCAGTGTTTGGGCGCCATTTCTCTCAGCTACACTGTTCCTGGGACTGCTTGGGCAAATCCTCCTGTGTAAAGCTGCCTGGTTGTCAGCGCTGTGACTTTACATGACACTTAAGTATTCTACATGTCAATTAGACAGTGTTAGTTAAGAAAGAGTGCATTTAGTCAGGGTTCTCTGGTACAAGTACCCTGTGATATACATCCAGTTCTTATTGTGCAGTGTTATATCTATTGACTACATAGCTATATAAGCTGGTCGAGTGCAGTATTATTGTTAGTAATAACCTCTGCATTGTTTACATGTGACTATATGTGTGTGCATTAGCTTGCTGAGTGGTTTCCATTTCGTGTCTCTCACTCAACTTGCTATCCCTATATTCTAAAACCTGAGGGGGCTTGGTGCGTCAGGTTTTATAATTATATAGGATTTTCACAAAGATATACTCTAATACGTATTTTTCTGTGTGATTTTAGTCACCATATCTCTCCTGTATCTCTGCTTGTGCTGAGTACACTGCGCAGGGGTTTGGGTAAGAGGTATTGTGCTGCTGCCAATTGTACTGTGTTACCTGATACTGCAAGTTATATCATGTCTGCTTCTGAAGCTAACGGTTCTGGGGCGGAACACACTGCCGGTGTTGCTGAAGCCACAGACCCCTATGAGGAGACTATATCAGCTGTGGGCTCTGGTTCTGGGGGCTCCTTGCCCCCCAGTGGGACTGTGGCAGAAGACATAATGACCCACCGTGGGCTACTTTCTCCATGCTTCTACATACGCTAGTTACTAAACTAACGCCCCCTATGGGACCTCCTATGCCGGTGCAACCGTATGTGGTCCCCGCAGCTAACCCGCCTTGGGAAGACAATTTATCTGCTCAATTGAAGAAGTTGAACCAGTCCCTGACTACTAAAAAGTCTGACCCTCGCTCGCCTAAGACCAAGGGGTCCTCTAAGCGAGCTCTTATCTCCTCACAATCCACTGCTGTCACTGACACCTCGTCTGGTGAAGATAGCGCTTACACTGACCCCACAGATTCTTACACAGATTCTGCTGATGGGGAGGGTAGTTCACATGTGGATGTTCCTGATCTTTTGGAGGCTATTAAGTTAATTTTACAGATTACGGATGATCCCGAGCCATCCGCCCCTCCTAAGAAACCAGATAGGTTCAAGCGTCAGAAGGTGGTTAAACAAGTTTTACCTCACTCTGACCACCTAGTGGATATATGTCAGGAACCCTGGGGAAACCCGGGAAAGAAGTTTGTGCCTCAAAAGAAGATGCTGGCTCGCTATCCCCTCGTGCCAGAGCTGTCTAAAAATTGGGAAACGCCTCCTCCAATAGACTCGCATGTGGCTAGGATGGTGGTTTCCTCAGCTCTACCTGTCACTACTGTCACGTCTCTAAAAGAGCCTACGGATAAACGTGTGGAGGGTTGTCTGAAAGCGATTTACACCCTCACGGGTGCTGCACAAAGGCCCACTATTGCAGCAACATGGGCTGCAGAGGCTATTGAAGCATGTTCCTTGGAGTTAGAAGCTGAAATCTCTTCTGACCATGCTAGACAATGCTTGTCATATATTGTCACAGCTTCTCACTATATTAAAGAGGTGGCTTCTGATGCCGGTATCCTAGCAGCCAAGGCCTCTACTACATCAGTCCTGGCTCGCCGGATATTGTGGCTGAGATCCTGGTCTGTGGATCTGGACTCTAGGAAAACCCTGGAGGTACTCCCTTTCAAAGGAGATATTCTGTTTGGGGAGGACTTAAATAAGATAGTGGCTGACTTGGCTACTGCCAAAACTGCCTGTCTACCTAGTACCGCTCCTTCTGTGTCGAAGGCTAAAGGTACTTCCTTTCATCCCTTTCATCCTTCAGGTAAAGCAAAAGGTCAGGCGTACCACAAGCAGGCCCGCACTTTCAAACCTGGTAAGCCGAAGCCCAAAAGAGCCTGGGCTGCCCGTCAGCCAGCTTCCAAGACCGATAAGCCTGCTGCATGATGGGGCGGGCCTCCCCCTGGGGGATCCCAGGGTGGGGGGCCGGCTTCTAGGGTATACCCAGGAATAGTTGAAGACTAATTCAGATGCCTGAGTACGGGAAGTCGTCACTTCATTCTCACTATATTAAAGAGGCGGCTTCTGATGCCGGTATCCTAGCAGCCAAGGCCTCTACTACATCAGTCCTGGCTCGCCGGATATTGTGGCTGAGATCCTGGTCTGTGGATCTGGACTCTAGGAAAACCCTGGAGGTACTCCCTTTCAAGGGAGATATTCTGTTTGGGGAGGACTTAAATAAGATAGTGGCTGACTTGGCTACTGCCAAAACTGCCTGTCTACCTAGTACCGCTCCTTCTGTGTCGAAGGCTAAAGGTACTTCCTTTCACCCCTTTCATCCTTCAGGTAAAGCAAAAGGTCAGGCGTACCACAAGCAGGCCCGCACTTCCAAACCTGGTAAGCCGAAGCCCAAAAGAGCCTGGGCTGCCCGTCAGCCAGCTTCCAAGACCGATAAGCCTGCCGCATGATGGGGCGGGCCTCCACCTGGGGGATCCCAGGGTGGGGGGCCGGCTTCTAGGGTATACCCAGGAATAGTTGAAGACTACTTCAGATGCCTGGGTATGGGAAGTCGTCACTTCATTCTCACTATATTAAAGAGGCGGCTTCTGATGCCGGTATCCTAGCAGCCAAGGCCTCTACTACATCAGTCCTGGCTCGCCGGATATTGTGGCTGAGATCCTGGTCTGTGGATCTGGACTCTAGGAAAACCCTGGAGGTACTCCCTTTCAAGGGAGATATTCTGTTTGGGGAGGACTTAAATAAGATAGTGGCTGACTTGGCTACTGCCAAAACTGCCTGTCTACCTAGTACCGCTCCTTCTGTGTCGAAGGCTAAAGGTACTTCCTTTCACCCCTTTCATCCTTCAGGTAAAGCAAAAGGTCAGGCGTACCACAAGCAGGCCCGCACTTCCAAACCTGGTAAGCCGAAGCCCAAAAGAGCCTGGGCTGCATGTCAGCCAGCTTCCAAGACCGATAAGCCTGCCGCATGACGGGGCGGTCCTCCCCCTGGGAAATCCCAGGGTGGGGGGCCGGCTTCTAGGGTATACCCAGGAATAGTTGAAGACTACTTCAGATGCCTTGCTACGGGAAGTCGTCACTCGAGGTTACGCCATAGCCTTCAAAAATCGACCCCCTCATCGATTTTGCCGGACAGACGTCCCGTTGGACCAGACAAAGGCAAACACTCTACATTCGGTGGTACAGACCCTCCTGGATACAGGAGTCGTAGTACAGGTGCCTCTTGCTCAGAGGGTCGGGGGTACTATTCTACGCTGTTTCTGGTCCCGAAATCGAATGGGTCATCCCGGCCCATTTTCAACCTCAAGGCCTTGAACAGGTTTGTGAAAGTTTCCAAGTTCCGTATGGAAACCATTCGCTCTATAGTTCTGGCCTTGGAACCTGGGGACTACATGGTCTCCCTGGACAAACAGGATGCTTACCTGCATATTCCTATAGCAGTGTCACATCAGCAATACCTGAGGTTTGCAATTGGCAACCTCCATTACCAGTTTCAGGTGTTACCTTTTGGTTTTACTACGGCTCCGCGAGTCTTCACCAAAGTTATGGCGGTGATGACGGCGGAGTACCACCGTCATCACCGCCATAACTTTGGTGAAGACTCGCGGAGCCGTAGTAAAACCAAAAGGTAACGCCTGAAACTGGTAATGGAGGTTGCCAATCGCAAACCTCAGGTATTGCTGATGTGACACTGCTATAGGAATATGCAGGTAAGCCGTATCTGGACGACTTGTTAATCCTGGCAAATTCCCCAGAAATTCTCCTACGTCATCTGGATATGACTGTCCGGTTTCTACAAGCCCACGGGTGGCTCATCAACTGGAAGAAATCCTCCCTGGTCCCTGCTCAGAGCATGGTGCACCTGGGAGCGCTTTTGGACACTCACAACCAGTGGTTGTTCTTGTCTCAGGAGAAAGTCCTGAATCTTCAGGACAGGATTCGTTGCTTCCTTTCTCGTCCACAAGTGTCGATACATTCGGCTATGCAGGTGCTGGGCCTCATGGTATCAGCATTCGACATGGTGGAGTATGCTCAATTTCATTCTCGCCCCCTCCAGAGGCTGATTCTAGCCAAGTGGGATGGCCTGCCTCACTGGATCAGGTCTCACATGATCTCATTGACTCCAGGGGTCCGTCTGTCGCTGCACTGGTGGCTCCAGGACCAACGATTGTGCAGGGGCCGTCCCTTCTGGATATCCGACTGGGTCCTGTTGACGACAGATGCCAGTCTCAGAGGTTGGGGAGCGCTGATGGAGCAACACTCCCTTCAGGGTCGGTGGACAAAGGAGGAATCCCTCCTCTCGATCAATATTCTGGAATTGCGGGCGGTCTTCAATGCGTTAAACCTGGCCCAGCATTTAATTCAGGACCGTCCTGTTCAAGTACAGTCGGACAATGCCACCACAGTGGCTTACATAAATCATCAAGGTGGCACTCGAAGCCGTTTGGCAATGAAGGAAGTCTCACGGATTCTACATTGGGCGGAACGCCATCTACCGGCCATATCGGCAATATTCATTCCGGGAGTCCTGAATTGGGAAGCGGACTTTCTCAGTCGTCAGGACGTACATGCCGGAGAGTGGGGCCTCCATCCAGAAGTGTATCAACTCCTAGTGGAAAAGTGGGGTCTTTCAGACGTAGATCTGATGGCGTCTCGACACAATCACAAGGTTCTGGTCTTCGGAGCAAGGACAAGGGATCCTCAAGCTTTTGGCTGCCGTACGTGTTCCCTCCGGTGTCACTCCTGCCCAGGGTAATTCGGAAGTTCAAGCAAGAAAGAGAAAATCTGCTTCTCATAGCTCCAGCATGGCCCAGACAGCACTGGTTCTCAGACCTGCAGGGCCTATCGTCAGAGCGTCAAATTCTATTTCCACAACACCCAGACCTCCTCATTCAGGGCCCCTGTGTCTACCAGGACCTAGCCCGGCTGTCTTTGACGGCGTGGCTCTTGAAGCTTCCGTCTTGAGGGCTGAAGGGTTTTCTGAGGCGCTCATTCAAACTATGTTGCGGGCCCGGAAACCGGCTTCTGCTCGGATTTACGATAGGGTCTGGCATTCTTACTTTGTTTGGTGCACATCTAACGATTATGACGCTTCCAAGTTTAGTACAGCCAAGATGTTGGCCTTTCTTCAGCAGGGCCTGGACTTAGGCCTGCGTCTGGCCTCCCTCAAGGTTCAAATATCTGCCTTGTCATTGTGGTTTCAGAGAAAGATTGCGATCTTACCTGATGTGCATACCTTTACTCAGGGTGTGTTGCGTATCCAACCTCCTTATGTCCCGCCTGTGGCTCCTTGGGACTTGTCGGTGGTTTTGGAGGTGTTACAAGAGTCTCCGTTTGAACCTCTTGGTTCAGCTGATCTTAAGTGGCTTTCCCTTAAGGTGGTGTTTCTGCTGGCTATTGCTTCAGCTAGAAGAGTGTCAGATTTGGTAGTTCCCCCATATCTGATATTTCACCATGACCAGGCGGTTCTTAGGACTCGTCCCTGATATTTACCAAAGGTGGTTTCTTCGTTCCACTGACAATGCTAAATTCCTTTGTCGTATAAACAACCCTTTATGAAGTCTAAGAACACTGTACGCTGTTTACTTAAGAAGTACCGTAATGGTACGCTAGTTGCGTAACGATCGCTCAGCCGTAGGCGAGACGCTCAAGCGTCACGTTCGCTCACGGCCCAGTGATCACAGGACACGTTATTGGCTATGACTAGAGTAATGATTCGCTATGGCGTAGCGGACGCTCGAGACCACGAGGAGATCACCAGCGGCGCAGACGCTCACAACGCTATACCTTTATGTCTAAACCTTATACCAATGAAATACACGGAATACCTTAATGTGAATACAGGGTGTAAGTGCAACCTTGTGTAACCTGACTAACTACAAAGCTGCTTGAGCGTCACCGACGCTCAAGTGAACACTTAACACTATAGGAAATACACAGATACTGGTTTAGGGTCCAAAGCCTATTAACTGTATTACATCTAATATACTTGTAAAAGGGGATAACAGTACAAATGATACACTACAATATAACAGAGACTTCCTAACCAAAATACAATACTATCTAATACAATACAATACTAGTCTAGGGGAGATACGAGAGAGAGAGAGAAGGGAAAGAGAGAGAGAGAGACGGAGAGAGATGAGAGAAATTGGCTCACAGAAAGACAATGATTACGGAGAGAAACTTACGCACAAGGGTAAACGATCGCATGCGCCTGGACATCCAGCACCCGATTTTCAGCAATGAGAACCGTTGAAGAGTGAGAGCTGGATGTGGTCGGCCTGCCTATTTATGCCCCACACACAATGCAATCTCATAGTCCCTACAATCCCATTGTCCATTGGATGAAGGAATTCGACCCTGTATCACAACAAAAGGTCATAGGTTGATTCATACAGGTGGGCTGTGACGATTTCAAACAGCTCAGGTGGGTGGGGAACTAGGTTTCCCGCCGCATACCTGAGTATGAGTAAATAGTAGAAATGGACATAAACTTCTTATGTCCATAACTATTCGCACGAGCGATTAATACACTCCAAACCAACACCGGAATATTGCTAATTAAATACTCTTCCGATGGGTACCAAACACTGCTGTATGATTCCTGTTAGACCCTTCGTACGATACAAAGAGGGATTCCTTAGCTCAGGGACCTTCTATATTAACCAAACTTTCAGAAACTATCAAAGGGATCATGATCTATAAACTACATTAATTGTGAAAATATGTAACGAATGAGTCGCACGCTACGACTACATAAACTCTACCGTAAATACGCATACCGCGCCTGCGAGTGCACGCTATTGCGGGTATGCGCCTTCACGGGAGAGCGTACGCATGCGCAGCACGGACCAGTGTGCGGTGCAAATATGGCAACGTGCATGGGGATATTTTTCTGACTTTGACAGTCCACCCTTTGGCAGTCAATAATAACTGCCACCTTCTAAAACATTTCAAAAGGAGAAAAATATATGTCAGGGGTTAATTCATTTCCATGGTTGGGTGAGGGAGGAGAGAGGAGTAGGTGTGAAGAGGGTATGACCTAGTGTGATAGCAGAAGCATGTGTGTATGAGTCCATGTTTGGAGGGTCATGTATCATCGTGCCGTACGTGTTGTAAATCAAGCTTCGAGGTACTGCGAAGTATACATTTGAATTCCTTCTTATCCTGTGGTACAGGTCTGTGGATGGGCTGTCAAACTTTACCGAGCTCTTTTCGGATTTTGAACAAAATGGGGAGCACATTTTAGTTGATGATACATGAATGGGGGAGGTATGTGGTTGCTGATATCTGTGCCTGTATTCCCTATCGTCTATGTGTGTCATTACCTGAGGGTTGTAGAGATGAAGATAAAGAACACTTATGGAAAATGCAATGATATTCTATGTCAGGGAAATGTACATCTGTCGTCGAAGTTGTGTTCGGTATCTGTTGAGAGTCGTCTTCTTTGCGCTGTATTGCTCCTTGGGCATGAGCAAATAGCTTTGTCAGAGCCATCGGATTTACAAAAAAATGTTGGGCTAGCGTGAGTTTAAATGTACTAGGGAAACTGGGGATCCATGGCAAAGTTCATCAAGTGTCCATTTCTCAAGTGGTCAAAACTTCATCTTTGGTGCTTGTCTGTTGTCTGTATAGCGTCTCGTCAACTTCCTCGTCCAAGGGGGTCTTTGTATCTTGGAGAAAAGCAGAAAAACAGGTGAAAGAAACGGACCGTATAATCGCATTTTCATCACATTCGGGTTTCTATTATTGGGTCATAAATCAAATCCAGGTTAATTACAGTTTCCTCACTCCTCACGCTCATCACTTTTGTACTTTGTTTGCACCTCATTAAAGCCTGCCCGCATCTAAATATCAATCCAATCGATATAACGACACCCAAGATACATAGTAGAAACTTTCCAACATCCATTATGACTCTTTGAGCCCAGTCTCCTAAACCGGAGAACCAATTTCGCGGGTTCAACCATGACACCCAACCAGTCAGCTCATTACCTACAGCAGCAAGGGTGAGATTGTGTTTTCGACGAAATTCCCACTTTAATTGCAGAATATCGTCCATCTTTTGGTCTATGACTTCTACCGGATCCTCGGTGCTATTCGTGATATAAGTGCAACACTTTATGCCGTACTGTGTTGCCAATGTAACACAATATCTGCCTGTTACTGCTGTAAGATAATTAAGAACCATCCTATGCTGAACTAGTTCTGTTTTATAAGCTTGAAGTTCTCTTCCAGTGTATCTAAACGTGTCATCATACATTTCAGTGATATTATCTAACAAATTGGCGAGTGCGGAAATGTATCTATAATTCATCACTCCTCGAGCGGTGCGAGTGAAATCTAACGCTACCAGAACCTGAATCCCGGTGGATTCATGGATAAGATCGGAGGCCGGATGCTCTAACCTTTCTGACAGTTGTCTTTTAACTCGGTGCTCGTAATGAGTGTGAGTATAAGGAGCTTGGGCACCACGGTGTATGTCTTTCATTTTGTCATGTGTTACAGTCATCACTTCAGGCAATACTTTTCCAATATAACACAATCCTTCAGAGTTTGGGGCAAGCCACTTGTACGCCTTTCTCCCGCATATGAAATATGCGTCATCGGGGAGAACATATGGGACGGAGAAGGACATTACCATGTTACAAACCTTCCAGGTGAAATCTCCTGACCCTAATTCTTCCATCTGCTTAATGCACGTATCAGTTTGTACGATATGTGCACAGTATCCTGGTGATACCTCTCCAACTCTAGTAATTCTATTTCCTAAGGTATATCGATACCGGAAAGATTTTCCTCTACTGGCTATGTGGCGTACAAGCTCTGTATCTGTAGGCATTCTATCTGCTCTGTGTGAAAAGGTCATGGTAAGGTTGCTCCATGACACTTCCCAATTTCCCGGCTTACGGGGGTTGGAGATATTAAAACATAAGAGGGACCTATCCACATGGTATTGGTGGAGCTTCAAACTAGGAGGGCTGGAGATGTTAAATCTCCGGTCCACCGGTCTCCCACCACTTAGCTCAAGTACCTCCCCTAACGTTAAAGGAAATGGTACTAGCCCTGACTTGCTATGACCCTGAGGTACTTGAGAGCATACCCAACAATCTGTTTTGTTTAACACATTACCCACTAAAGAGTGATAGTCACTCAATGGATGCCGGTCCATATGGATATTAAAACTGGATTGGCATTTCTTTATGCATCCATCTTCAACCAGATTATCACAGAGCCTACAGATACAATTTTCTTCAGCTAACAATCCATCACAATTTCTTCTATCGGATCGTTTTCTGATACTCGCCTTTGCTTGTTGGTTTGGTTGATCTTGGAAAACTACGCCTCCATCATCATAATCGGAACCCATTCCAGATCCTCTCTCGACCTCTATGGTACTCTCGCCGGAACAGACTGCTCTGGTCAACATCACGGTTAACATCAAAATCCGGATCACAGTCTCTTGGGGCAAGTCCATCTTTGAGGAGGAAATAGAGAAGAATGAGAAGGGGGAAAAAAAGAAATTTCAAGGAAGAGGGGATGGGAAGTGGAGAAAAACAATAAAAGGGAGAGGGGAGTCGACAACTGCTTTCGGTCTTCAAGGCTCAGGTGCCGCCTCAGTCCTCCTGGAACAGACACTCCAGTGATACAACCTCTACCGTCTGTTCCTTATCACGGGACTTCTCTGGATCAGCAACCTTTTTGCAGTGGGATGAATGGACCCAAGTCTCTCTCTCAGCCACCTTCAATGCTGTGGTGCTAGTCAATAAGACCTGGTATGGTCCTTCCCATCTATCAATAAGACAACCTGAGCGTAGAAAATTTCGTATCATTACATAATCCCCAGGTTCAATGTCATGACAATTACTATCTGGTAAATCAGGAATCACCAACTTCAGATTATCATTTTGATTCCTCAACTGCTTACTCATGTTAATCAAGTACTTTACAGTTACTTCATTGTTACATTTCAAATCATCCTGAGGGTTAATCATGACATGCGGTTGTCGACCAAACAAGATTTCAAAAGGAGACAGATTAAGAGGGGACCTGGGAGTGGTTCTGATGCTATACAAAACAATGGGTAAAGCTTCTGGCCACGTCAATCCTGTCTCTGCCATTACTTTACTCAATTTATTTTTAATAGTGCTGTTCACTCTTTCGACCTTCGCGCTCGCCTGTGGACGGTACGGAGTGTGCAGCTTGCTATCAATTCCCATCAACTTACACATTCCTTGAAAGACATCACCTGTAAAATGGGTACCCCTATCACTTTCAATGATTCTAGGGATACCATATCTACATACAAATTCCTGCACAATTTTCTTAGCTGTAAACATAGCGGTATTTGTAGCTGCTGGGAAAGCTTCGACCCAATTCGAGAAAACATCTATACAAACAAGTACATATTTCAAATTTCGACATGGGGGTAATTGAATGAAGTCAATTTGTATTACCTGGAAAGGGCCGCCGGCAGGTGGGATATGGGATGGTTCTGTAGGTATTGCTTTTCCAATATTCTTTCTCAGACAGGTAAGGCATGACATTGCTCTTTTACTCGCATGAGAGGAGAATCCTGGGGCGCACCAGTATGCTCTTACCAATTTGCACATCCCCTCCTTGCCTAGATGAGTCAGCCCGTGAGCTGCTTCAGCCAGACATGGAAGGTATGCCCTGGGGGCCACTGGTTTACCATGTCCATCCGTCCAGAGCCCTGAGGACTCCTGGCCATATCCCTTTGCCTTCCAGACTGCTCTTTCCTGTGTGGAACACAAATTCTGCATCTCACACAACTTTTGTGTGTTGATGGTATTAAATACCATCAGTTGTGTGGTGTCTGTCTGTATGGGGGTAGCAGCTGCAAGCTTTGCGGCTTCGTCTGCTCGGCTGTTACCAAGTGACACTGGGTCTTGACTATATGTATGTGCTTTACATTTGATAACAGCCACTCTGTCGGGTTCCTGTATCGCTGTTAGAAGCCTTTTTATATACGCTGCATGCGCTATTGGTGTACCAGCTGCCGTCATGAAATTTCTGAGACGCCATAGCGCTCCGAAATCATGTACTACCCCGAAGGCGTATCTAGAATCGGTGTAGATATTGGCTGACTTGCCCTTAGCCAATTCACATGCTCTGGTTAGGGCGACCAGTTCAGCAACCTGGGCTGAGTGAGGTGGGCCTAGCGGTTCCGCTTCTATGGCGCTGTAGTATGCGACTGGCCTGCTGGCGTCACCGTGTTTTTGGGTTAGTACACCTGCTGCGCACCCAGCACTTTCTGTTCCGTATAGTTCAAAGGGTTTCCCATAGTCTGGCATACCTAGTGCTGGTGCCTGCGTTAGGCACTGTTTGAGTCTCTCAAATGCTGTTTCGGATTCGTCTGTATGCGAAATCCGATCAGGTTTGTTTGAAGAGACCATTTCCTGCAAAGGTAACGCCAATATGGAAAACCCTGGGATCCAATTACGGCAATACCCACACATTCCTAAAAACGTCCTGATCTGTTGCTGGGTTTGTGGCAGTGTCATGTCTCTAATGGCTTGGATTCTATCAGCGGTCAGGTGTCTCAGTCCTTGTGTTAGACAGTGTCCCAAATATTTTACCTTAGTTTGGCATAATTGTAACTTGTCTTTGGAAACCTTGTGACCTGTGTCTGAAAGATGAAACAGGAGCTGTTTCGTATCCTTCAGAGATGTTTCCAATGAATCTGAACACAGTAATAAATCGTCCACATACTGTATCAATACTGATCCACTGTCTGGTTGGAAAGACTGTAAACAATCATGCAAAGCCTGAGAAAATATACTTGGACTATCTATGAAACCTTGGGGTAACCGAGTCCACGTGTATTGGACTCCTCTGTATGTGAATGCAAACAAATATTGGCTGTCAGGGTGCAGAGGTACCGAAAAGAAAGCGGAGCAGAGGTCAATAACAGTGAAAAATTTGGCAGTGGGAGGAATTTGCATTAGGATGACAGCTGGATTAGGCACTACGGGGAACTGACTCTCAACTATTTTGTTAATCCCCCTTAGATCCTGCACTAGCCTGTAACCCCTCCCCCCACTCTTTTTAACAGGGAAGATGGGACTATTGGCTGTGCTGGACGTTCTTACCAGAATGCCCTGTTGCAGCAAGCGTTCTATTACTGGGAAAACTCCTAACTCCACCTCTGGCTTCAGAGGATACTGTGGGATTTTTGGAGCTATCCTACCATCTTTCACTTGTACAATTACTGGAGCTACGTTTGCCATTAATCCAGTGTCCTGTCCATCTTTTGTCCAAAGTGACTCTGGTATCTGAGATGTCATCTCTTCTACTTGGGATGGGTTCCTATTTGTCATAATGGAATGTGACATTAATTTTGATGGGGAGTCTAACATGTCTCGTACCTCCTGAGCGTGATTCTCAGGTATGTCCAAGAATACACCTTCAGGAGTACAATAAATGACGCAACCCATTTTACATAGTAAGTCTCTACCCAGGAGATTAGTTGGTGCTGATGCAGCCAGCAAAAAGGAATGCTTGGTATGCAAAGGCCCTATTGTAATCTCGGCTGGTTTGCTAACAGGGTAGTGCTGGACTACTCCTGTTACTCCCATGGCTGGAATTGTCCTACCAGTGGTTCTCATGCCCACTGTCGAATTTATCACTGACTTGGCCGCCCCTGTGTCTACAAGAAAGTTTAAAGTTTTACCAGCTACATTGATTGCAATCTCTGGTTCACTTCCAAGACTGGCAATCAACTTAACTGGCTGCAGATTACAGGTATGGCCACACCCCTAGTGGGTATGCTGACCTCCCTGAATCCCGCTGGCAGCGACTACTTGTGAGGGGGTTAGCTGGGAACTACCAGAGGCATGCCAATCTCTGTTCGGGGGATATCTTTTTGTTTCCCCTGTATGTGGCTCGAAACTCCGCCTCTGTGGACCCTGCTCCCAATGTCGTGTGTTGTGTTGTTGTCTAGGGGGTTGAAAAGATCTTTGTACATTCTTTGTTCTACATTCTCGTGCAAAGTGTCCCGGTCTGTTACAAGAAAAACATGTTATTACACTTGCCTTACCCACAGGATTCGGTGGTACATACGCAGGCTGCCTTGTGGTCAGCGCCTGTATACTTACGGACATCAACTTATCACTTTGCGACTCCCTGTGTCTAGTGATGTTTTTGTCGTGATCAACAGCAGCCTCTCTCAATGTGGACACTGACAGACCTCGCCAACATGGTTGTGTGGTCTGTACCCTAGCTTTTAATGTTTCTTTCAAACCATCCATCAGTACAGATACTGCTACTTCTCGATGGTTTGGGTTGGTCTTAATGTCTTCTATACCAGTGTACTTTGCCATTTCTAATAGTGCCCGGTGGAAATATTCTGTTGCCGTTTCGGACTCCTTTTGCTTAATGGAAAATATTTTATTCCATTTAACAACGGCTGGGAAATACTCTTTTAGCTGTAAATTTATCCTTTTTACATTATCCTGGTCGTACACATCTGTAAGCGGTACATCTTTATCTAGTCCACAATCAGCCAAGAATTTAACTGAGTCGACATTGGAAGGTAAGCAAGCTCTTAGCACTATCTGCCAATCCTTATTATTGGGCTCTAAAGTGTTTCCTAGATCCCTGATGTATTTTTGGCTTGCCACTAAATCTTTTCTGGGGTCTGGGAATTCAGACACTATGGTCCTCAATTCCATTCTAGTGAACGGGCAATACATGGCAATGTTCCTGACGGGTGTGGCTCCTGATGCATCTGTTTTCCCATTGGGAACTACTATCACCTTTACAGGAGCAATTCTAACAGCCTCATTCTGCGTAGATTCTACAACTTGTGGTACAATTGTTTCAGTGTAGTGCATGGTGCCGTACTTACCCGTTGACACGACCTCACCTATCCCTCCGCTAGGGGCTTTCACTAATCTCGTGGGTGTCGCTGTGCCTACTGTGGTCTCTGCTATGGTGGCCGCAAGAGAGAGAGCTGAAATTGTTGCCGAATCTTCTTCTTGATCACACTCCTGAGGAAGGTTCAAAACAGGGTACAACTTGCACGGGTTAATAATAGCATGAGTTACTTGGTTAACATCATTTACATTTACAGGGTTACTAAGTGTTTGTGTTTTACAACCCAGTGCGTTTCTCTCCGCAATCAACTTCTCTCCTGCAATGTATGGTGGAGGTGGAGCTGTGGCTATCAGCTTCCTGACTGCCCCAGATCCCGCCGCCAGAGCCAAACCTCTCTGTATCTCACCTTCCTGGTGCCATAACTGTAAGTAATCATGATGCTGAATTCGTCTCTTTGATGATTTTACGAGACATATCCTCCTCCTTAAATTTTGTAACACGTCTGGACTGAAGCTACCTATTCTTGGGAATTTGTCCCGGTCTTGTACAGTCATTCTCTCCCATTCATCACATAAAGATTCTGTGTGACTTCCGTATTTTTCACACATGATGTACCTTGCCGACCCAACGGGTCGGTTCTCTGAATCAACCCGAACCGAGGTTGATCGCCCCCTACCTGAACAACTGGCCCCCATAATTCTGCAGGTGTTGCTTATTCCTCCTTGGATCTTTATCTCAAGGTTTTCAGCGAACCCTTACAAACAAACCAAGATGTCCTGGGCAGGCCGGCGGTGGCGGTTTACCAAGTACCCCACTTACTTCTCGCCCACGTTGGCCAGTACTGCAATAACTGTAACCAGAGCTGCTGTACCCAACCCAGGGCCCCTGTGAACCTCCTGTTTACTGGAACATATGAGGGTTACCCGAAGGACACTTACTCTTTCCAGTAAAGGTGGGGTTGTTAGATAGTTCCTGAGTGACCAGCGAACTTCCCTTTAAAAATAAAAAATTACACAAATCACGTCAGAATGTACAGATAGCGTTTGTGACCACTTTACTCTAATGGTATTAGGTCAGATTACTAACTACTGCACACAATTACGTGCGGTCCAATCGTTCAGTACATAAGCACTACTTGTCATGTACTGAAAGATCAATGGAATCGATGTTTCCGGCCGCGATTCCTTCAGCAAGAGCTTATGGCCTATATGGGTTCTGCACCAACACCCCAGGCGTTGTGCCTCTTGTACCTTTATAGCGGACCTCTTTGTCTATTTTACCTGTTACCTTATGACCTCCTGGTCTGTTACCGTCTGTTAATGACCTCCTGGTCTGTTACCTTATGACCTCCTGGTCTGTTACCTTATGGTCCGCTATACTCTAATGCTCAAATATTATTTAACCAGGGATGCCTCCCCAGCCACCGTATATGTCACTTACACGTGTGTCCCTTGACGAGTACCCGACTTTCCTTTTGGTTCAACCTCTTAAGTTATATAAACTTATGTAATAAAAACACACTCACTCAACACATGTACACTTTGTTTCTATATCTATTTCTGCGCAGAAATTGTCTTCAGTCCAACTGTGTTACCAATTAGGAGCAGGATCTGTTAAACTAAATTTCAGATTTTTCCAAAAATAGATTTGCGTTATTTACCGCGTCGCGTTATTTACCGCTGTGCGTTACTTATCGCCTTTGCGCTAATTATCGCTTTGCGCTAATTCAACTTTTCGTGACTTGAGCTACGTTGCGTAACCAGACGCTACGTTGCGTAATGTACGCTGCGTGCGTCTGCCGTTTGGATTGCGTACGCAAGTCTTTTGTTAGGGACACGTGTACGCAAAACAAAGATCCACCGTAACACAATTTCTACCTTTATCAATGTAGGTGATCCCTGATCATCTACCGCACACCACACTGACTGTCTTATCTCCCAGACAAGCCGTGTGTTGGTCTATACTTTAACTATTACCTCTACTATGAAATAACAGCAAATCTCTTTTTGCACTTTCTATCAACTATAAAACTTGGCAAACAGGAATAGTGATATACGAAATTTGAAAAAGAAATGCAGATAAATGTATGTGTGCGTGTATACGCAAGACAGAAGAGAAATAAAACAGTTTTAAAAGACACAAGCGTTTTGTTCTTACTTCCGGTTCCCGGATTCCTTCAGCACTCTTTATCTAAGCGAAGCAGACGCTTATCCCGTCAGCACTGCGAGACAACCTCCCACCCTTTGCTGGGGGGATAATGTCTGCTGATCTACCTAGTGCAGATATGAGAAGGATAGGACGAGAGCCCCCAATTGACAATGCTAAATTCCTTTGTCGTATAAACAACCCTTTATGAAGTCTAAGAACACTGTACGCTGTTTACTTAAGAAGTACCGTAATGGTACGCTAGTTGCGTAACGATCGCTCAGCCGTAGGCGAGACGCTCAAGCGTCACGTTCGCTCACGGCCCAGTGATCACAGGACACGTTATTGGCTATGACTAGAGTAATGATTCGCTATGGCGTAGCGGACGCTCGAGACCACGAGGAGATCACCAGCGGCGCAGACGCTCACAACGCTATACCTTTATGTCTAAACCTTATACCAATGAAATACACGGAATACCTTAATGTGAATACAGGGTGTAAGTGCAACCTTGTGTAACCTGACTAACTACAAAGCTGCTTGAGCGTCACCGACGCTCAAGTGAACACTTAACACTATAGGAAATACACAGATACTGGTTTAGGGTCCAAAGCCTATTAACTGTATTACATCTAATATACTTGTAAAAGGGGATAACAGTACAAATGATACACTACAATATAACAGAGACTTCCTAACCAAAATACAATACTATCTAATACAATACAATACAATACTAGTCTAGGGGAGATACGAGAGAGAGAGAGAAGGGAAAGAGAGAGAGAGAGACGGAGAGAGATGAGAGAAATTGGCTCACAGAAAGACAATGATTACGGAGAGAAACTTACGCACAAGGGTAAACGATCGCATGCGCCTGGACATCCAGCACCCGATTTTCAGCAATGAGAACCGTTGAAGAGTGAGAGCTGGATGTGGTCGGCCTGCCTATTTATGCCCCACACACAATGCAATCTCATAGTCCCTACAATCCCATTGTCCATTGGATGAAGGAATTCGACCCTGTATCACAACAAAAGGTCATAGGTTGATTCATACAGGTGGGCTGTGACGATTTCAAACAGCTCAGGTGGGTGGGGAACTAGGTTTCCCGCCGCATACCTGAGTATGAGTAAATAGTAGAAATGGACATAAACTTCTTATGTCCATAACTATTCGCACGAGCGATTAATACGCTCCAAACCAACACCGGAATATTGCTAATTAAATACTCTTCCGATGGGTACCAAACACTGCTGTATGATTCCTGTTAGACCCTTCGTACGATACAAAGAGGGATTCCTTAGCTCAGGGACCTTCTATATTAACCAAACTTTCAGAAACTATCAAAGGGATCATGATCTATAAACTACATTAATTGTGAAAATATGTAACGAATGAGTCGCACGCTACGACTACATAAACTCTACCGTAAATACGCATACCGCGCCTGCGAGTGCACGCTATTGCGGGTATGCGCCTTCACGGGAGAGCGTACGCATGCGCAGCACGGACCAGTGTGCGGTGCAAATATGGCAACGTGCATGGGGATATTTTTCTGACTTTGACACCACCTTAACCAGGAGATTGTGGTTCCGGCACTTGTTTCTCCTGATCTGTCTCCCAAAGAGCGGTCTTTGGATGTGGTACGGGCTCTCCGTATCTATGTGAAGAGAACTGCTTCTATTAAGAAATCTGCTTCTCTCTTTGTGCTGTTTGGATTTCACAAACGGGGCTGGCCTGCTCACAAGCAAACTTTGGCCAGATGGATTAGAATGGTGATTGGACCTTCTTGGGCGGCCCGCTATGGTGCGACCCTTGAACAATTGTGCAAGGTGGCTACGTGGTCTTCAGTGAACACGTTCATAAGGTTCTATGCCTTCGATACTGCCACTTCCCAGGATGCTTCCTTTGGACGCCGGGTTCTTGTGCCCGCTAGAGTGCGTCCCCTCCCATAAGGAACTGCTTTAGGACATCCCTTAAGTCTTTCCTTGTGGAGCCCAGTGTACCCCTCAGCAGAAAACGAGTTTTATGGTAAGAACTTACCTTTGTTAAAACTCTTTCTGCGAGGTACACTGGGCTCCACAAGGCACCCACCCTGACACACTTAGCTTCTTTGGGTTGGTATGGCATTATCCGCTGACACTTATCCTGTCGTGAGAGTGTGGTGTATGTGGCTACTAACTGTTGTCGTCTCTTTTCCTGCTACTGCATTGGGCTGGTTAACTAAAAACTGAGCTCCTGTGCTGGGAGGTGGGGTTATAGAGGAGGCGGCACTATGCATTCTGGGAACAGTCAAAGCTTTTGTGCCTGTTGGTGCCTCGGATCAAGATCCTACTGTACACCCCCCTATGTCTTTCCTTGTGGAGCCCAGTGTACCTCGCAGAATTAGTTTTAACAAAGGTAAGTTCTTACCATAAAAACTCATTTTCAGTGACAGGGTCTGCCACACGACTGTGGCTGAAATGATTGGTTTGTTTTGGCATCCCCCAAAAAAGTAGCAATTAAACTAGTTCTACAGAGGCAAGATGGCGTCCTCAGCCTACAATTCCTCACCCCTTTCAGTGTCTAAATACTCATCCTCACAGAGTATTAATACATATCCACTGGAATCCACCATCACAGGTCCCTGTGTACTTTCTGGAGGCAATTGCTGGTAAAGGTCTTCCCGGAGGAATTTATAATTCATTTTGATGAACATCATCTTCTCCACATTTAGTGGAAGTAACCTCCTAAACCGATCACTGACAAGGTTACCAGCTGCACTAAACACGGAGTACACACTGAAGGGGGGGCAACTTAGGTAAAATAAAGCCAGTTTGTGCAAGGGCATCCAAATTGCCTCTTTTTCCTGCCAGTATACATACGGACTGTCTGACATGCCTACTTGGATGCTGTCACTCATATAATCCTCCACCATTCTTTCAATGGTGACAGAATCATATGCAGTGACAGTAGACATGTCAGTAATTGTTGGCAGGTCCTTCAATCCAGACCATATGTCAGCACTTGCTCCTGACTGCCCTGCATCACCGCCAGCGGGTGGGCTAGGAAATCTTATCCTTTTCCTTGCAGCCCCAGTGGCGGGAGAAAATGAAGGAGGAACTGTTGATGGATCACGTTCCGCTTGAGTTAACAATTTTCTCACCAGCAGGTCTTTGAACCTCTGCACACTTGTGTCTGCCGGAAAGAGAGATACAATGTAGGCTTTAAACCTAGGATCGAGCACGGTGGCCTAGTGCTCTGATTTCAATAGATTGACCACCCATGAATGCTGGCAAAGCGAATGAAGGGTTCCATCCACAAGTCCCACATATTTTGCGGAATCATTCTGTCTTAGTCTTCCTTCAATTTCTCCAGCTGCTTTTGCAAAAGCCTGATGAGGGGAATGACCTGACTCAAGCTGGCAGTGTCGGAACTGACTTCACGTTCGAGGGGTTGGAGAACCTTGCACAAGACGGAAATCATTCTCCATTGTGCTTGAGTCAGGTGCATTCCCCCTCATTTGTCAATATTGTAGGTGGATGTATAGGCTTTAATGGCCTTTTGCTGCTCCTCCATCCTCTGAAGCATATAGAGTGTTAAATTCCACCTTGTTACCACCTCTTGCTTCAGGTGATGGCAGGGCAGGTTCAGGAGTGTTTGCTGGCGCTCCAGTCTTCGGAACGTGGTGGTTGAATGTCGAATGTGGTCCGCAATTTTTCGGGCCACCAACAGCATCTCCTGCACGCCCCTGTCATTTAAAAAAAATTCTGCACCACCAAATTAATTATGTGTGCAAAACATGGGACGTGCTGGAATTTGCCCAGATGTAATGCATGCACAATATTGGTGGCGTTGTCCGATATAACAAATCCCCAGGAGAGTCTAAGTGGGGTAAGCCATTGTGCGATGATGTCCCTCAGTTTCCGTAAGAGGTTGTCAGCGGTGTGCCTCTTACAGAAAGCGGTGATACATAGCGTAGACTGCCTAGTTGGCGTTTGCAAGATGCTGCTACTGGTGCTGCTGCTATTGTTTCTGCGGGAGGCAATACATCTATCCAGTGGACTGTCACAGTCATATAGTCCTTAGTCTGCCCTGTTCCACTTTTCCACATGTCCGTGGTTAAGTGGACAGTGAGTACAACTGCATTTTTTAGGACACTGAGGACACTTTTTCTGAAGTCTCTACATTCTCGGTATCGCCTGCCTAATGAAGTGGAACCTAGATGGGATTTGGTACCACGGACACACTACCTCAAACAATTCTCTAAGTCCCACTGAACTAATGGCGGATATCGGATGCACGTCTAACACCAACATAGCTGTCAAGGCCTCAGTTATCAGCTTTGCAACAGGATGACTGCTTTCATATTTCATCTTCCTCACAAAGGACTGTTGGACAGTCAATTGCTTAGTTGAAGTAATACAAGTGGTCCTCCGACTTCCCCTCTGGGATGACGAACAACTCCCAGCAGCAACAACAGCAGTGGCAGCAACAGCAGCAGTAGACGTACCACTCAAGGATCCTCTGGAGTAGTCCCGGTTAGGAGAGGACTCCTCAGTCTTGCCAGTGACATGGCCTGCAGAACTACTGACTTTCCTGACTGAGGAGGAAGTTGACGTTGAGAGAGTTGGTGGTGTGGCTTGCAGGAGGTGGGTACAAGAGGAAGAAGGGATTTAGGTGTCAGTGGATTGCTTACGCTCTTACCCAAAGTTTCACAACTTGACACTGACTTCTGATGAATGCGCAGCAGGTGACATTTAAGGGAGGATGTTCCTAGGTGGTTAACATCCTTACCCCTACTTATTACAGATTTACAGAGGCAACACATGGCTTGACACCTGTTGTCCGGATTTGTGGGGAAATAATTCCACACTGAAGAGGTGGCTTTTTTGGTATTTTGCCCAGGCATCACAATGCGCTTATTGATCCCATGGACAACAGATGTCTCCCCCGGTGCCTGATTTAAACAAACCAGATCACCATAAGAATCCTCCTTGTCAACTTCCTCCTCAGCACCAGCAACACCCATATCCTCATCCTGGTGTACTTCAAAAGTGACATCTTCAATTTGAATATCAGAAACTGAACTGTGGGTGCTCCGTCCAGCACTTGCAGAGGGCATGCAAATGGTGGAAGGAGCCAACTCTTCCCATCCAGTGTTGGGAAGGTCAGGCATCGCAACCGCCGACACACTTGGACTCTCCTTTGTGATACCATCTTAGAACGCACAGTTCTTTGATGTGCTTTTACCATCTTAACTCTTCATTTTTCTAGCGGGAGTATGAGGGCTTCCATCATCATGTGAAGCTGAACCACTAGTCATGAGGAACATAGGAGAGGGCCTTAACCGCTCCTTGCCACTCCGTGTCATAAATGGCATATTGCCAAGTTTACGTTTCTCCTCAGACCATTTAAATGTTTTTATTTTTTGGGTCATTTTACTGAACTTTTGCTTTTTGGATTTGACATGCCCTCTACTATGACATTGGGCATTGACCTTGGCAGACGACATTGATGGCATTTCATTGTCTATGTCATGACTAGTGGCAGCAGCTTCAGAACTAGGAGGAATTGGTTCTTGATCTTTCCCGATTTTATCTTCCAAATTTTTGTTCTCCATTATTTTTCTAGTTATATAACACAATATGCGGCATAGGAGAGCATACCCCTACACCACACAGGGCAAACCCTGTAAAAATTATATTTGGATTAAATGTTAATAGCCCCTTTATTTGGAATAAATAATATACAGCACAGGACACTACCACTGGTCTGATGCAGGACAACACAGCGACACTCTAAGGTACTTTTTATACAGCAGCACTGGACATATGGCAGCAGAGGACACCACTACTGTGACTGGTCACTGGACTGACTGATGCACAGGACACTACCACTGGTCTGATGCAGGACAATACAGTGAAACTGTAAGGGACTTATTATACAGCAGCACTGGACATATGGCAGCAGAGGACACCACCACTGTGACTGGTCACTGGACTGGCTGATGCAGCTAAGACACTACACTGGACTGAGCAGCACAAGACAGCACTGTAATCGCCAGCCCACTTTCCCACCTGCACAGACACTGAGGACGAAGACACGACCTCTCACTACACTCTCCAGGACTGGAGTGAAAATGGTGGTGACGCGCGGCTCCTTATATGGTATCCAAACCCCGCGAGAATCCGACAGCGGGATGATGACGTTTTGCCTCGTTCTGGTTTCCGAGTCAGGCGGGAAAACCCGAGCCGGACTCGGATCCGGGCTCGAGACGTGAAGTTCGGTAGGGTTCGGTTCTCTGAGAACCGAACACGCCCATCCCTAATGATAAACAATAGGTTTTGGAAGTGGGAAGTAAATAAGCAGTACATTTACATAGCCTAATATGCATGGAACACCCCTCTGTAGCACCATCCTGTATAAAATTGTACCAACTAAAAAAATAATAATATGTGTTTCCTTTAAATAGAGTAGATACAATTTCTATATCCATGTGCTTGCAATGACAGAAAAGGGGATGTTGATACAATGCACTTGAAATAAATATGACTGGACAATGATGTTTATAGAAATGAAGGTCAAAAGAAACAGGATTAAAGTGTACAGCCACTGTATGTCAACAGAACACTGCAATAGTACTTCAGGAAAATGAGAAATCAGGCAATCAAAGATAATTTTAGGATATTACTGTCAGGTTATGTTAACTTGACACTTAGACTTCCATTGAATACTAAATCACCTAGAGCTAAGTGTGATCAAATGTGTTTCTGTGAAAACAATACATTCAATGACAAGGTACACAAAAATAAAATTGAATAAATATAAATGGAATAAAATAAGTACTTCAAGGACATAGAAAATATTTGCTAATATGCCAAATGTAATGCAGTGTATATTACATCATATTTACATTACATGTACAGTTACAGTACTGTGCAAAAGTTTTAGTCAGGTGTGGAAAAAATACTGCAAAGTAAGAATACTTTCATATGCCTTCAAAAATAGAAGTGTTAATAGTTTATTTCTATCAATTAACAAAATGTAAAGTGAATGAACAGGAGCAAAATCTAAATCAAATCAATATTTGGTGTGACCACCCTTTGCCTTCAACACAGCATCAATTCTTCTAGGTACGCTTGCACACAGTTTTGAAAGAATTCAGCAGGGGGATTGTTTCAAGCATATTGGAGAACTAACCACAGATCTTCTGTGGATATAGATTTGCTCAAATCCTTCTGTCTCGTCATGTAATCTTAAACAGACTCGATGATGTTAAGATGAGGGCTCTGTGGTAGAGATGTGTGCAAGGGGATCAGTACGAGATCCCGGCGGTTAGGAGACCGACGCTGGGATCCCCGCAGCGAGCGCAGCATGTCCCCTCATGGGATCACTGCGGTCACTACGCTTCAGGCCCAGTGGCGACCGGTTCTATTCCCCTCCAGGTGGTGGCATGGACAACCACCCAAGAGGGGTAACCAGCCGGCGGTCGGGACTCCGACCGCTCGTATTTCAGCTAGTGTTGGGATTCTACTGTCGGTATCCTGACCGCCGGGATCCCGACAGGCGGTCAATTGACTGCCTCCCATGTGCAAGGCCTTTTCTAGGGTTTTGTGTTTTGGTTTTAGATCTGTATCTCCTTCGTGTTTTGGATCTGTATTGGTTTTTTAAATCATAAAAACAGCTAAAATCACAGAATTTTGGCCTGTATTTGTTCCTGCAGTATTATTAACTTAAATAACCTTAAATTCCACTCATTTCCAGTCAATTTTGACCACCTCACAGCTCACAATATTGTTTTCATCCACTTTAGGCCTAAAGGTTGCAGCGAGGTAGCTGGATGACTAGGCTAAGCGACAGCAGTGGGTGGCACAAACATGTGGCCAGGGGCGTATCTACCTATTGGCCAGGATGGCAATCGCCAGGGGCACCAGCAGAGGAGGGGCGCTGCCCAGCATTACCACCCGTGGCCAGTAGGTAGCAGCTGAATCCATTCTTCTTCCCCCTTCCCGCGCCGGGTAGTTCCTCACCTGCTGTAAGGGCCAGCAATGAACACAGCATGCAGCAGCAGGTGCCGGAGTCCGGCACTGTACCGCACTACAAACAAGAAACTCTACATAAACTATACCTCCCAGCAGCCCTTGCAACCAGGAGCTCCCGGCAGCAATGGCTGCTGGGAGGTGTAGTTTATGTAGAGTTCCTTGTTAGTAGAGCATTGCAGTGCCGTACCCCGGCACCAATTATAGCAGCTGCTGCTTGCTGTGTTCATTCCTGGCTATCAGCAGGTGAGGAATTACCGGGGGGGAGAAGGGTTCAGCTACTGCCTCTAAAACTGCAAGAATTTTATATATATTTATACACTGCTCAAAAAAATAAAGGGAACACTTAAACAACACATCCTAGATCTGAATGAATGAAATATTCTTATTACATACTTTGTTCTTTACATAGTTGAATGTGCTGACAACAACATCACACAAAAATTATCAATGGAAATCAAATTTATTAACCCATGGAGATCTGGATTTGGAGTCACACTCAAAATTAAAAGTGGAAAAACACACTACAGACTGATCCAACTTTGATGTAATGTCCTTAAAACAAGTCAAAATGAGGTTCAGTAGTGTGTGTGGCCTCCACGTGCCTGTATGACCTCCCTACAACGCCTGGGAATGCTCCTGATGAGGTGACGGATGGTCTCCTAAGGGATCTCCTCCCAGACCTGGACTAAAGCATCCGCCAACTCCTGGACAGTCTGTGGTGCCACGTGGCGTTGGTGGATGGAACGAGACATGATGTCCCAGATGTGCTCAATTGGATTCAGGTCTGGGGAATGGGCGGGCCAGTCCATAGCATCAATGCCTTCGTCTGGCAGGAACTGCTGACACACTCCAGCCACATGAGGTCTAGCATTGTCTTGCATTAGTAGGAACCCAGGGCCAACCGCACCAGCATATGGTCTCACAAGGGGTCTGAGGATCTCATCTCGGTACCTAATGGTAGTCAGGCTACCTCTGGTGAGCACATGGAGGGCTGTGCGGCCCCCCAAAGAAATGCCACCCCACACCATTACTGACCCACTGCCAAACCGGTCATGCTGGAGGATGTTGCAGGCAGCAGAACGTTCTCCTTTGCGTCTCCAGACTCTGCACATCTGTCACATGTGCTCAGTGAGAACCTGCTTTCATCTGTGAAGAGCACAGGGCGCCAGTGGCGAATTTGCCAATCTTGGTGTTCTCTGGCAAATGCCAAACGTCCTGCACGGTGTTGGGCTGTAAGCACAACCCTCACCTGTGGACGTCGGGCCCTCATACCACCCTCATGGAGTCTGTTTGAGTAGACACGTGCACATTTGTGGCTTGCTGGAGGTCATTTTGCAGGGCTCTGGCAGTGCTCCTCCTGTTCCTCCTTGCACAAAGGCGGAGGTAGCGGTCCTGCTGCTGGGTTGTTGCCCTCCTACGGCCTCCTCCACATCTCCTGATGTACTGGCCTGTCTCCTGGTAGTACCTCCATGCTCTGGACACTACGCTGACAGACACAGCAAACCTTCTTGCCACAGCTCGCATTGATGTTCCATCCTGGAGCTGCACTACCTGAGCCACTTGTGTGGGTTGTAGACTCCGTCTCATGCTACCACTAGAGTGAAAGCACCGCCAGCTTTCAAAAGTGACCAAACCAAAACATCAGCCAGAAAGCATAGGAGCTGAGAAGTGGTCTGTGGTCACCACCTGTAGAACAACTCCTTTATTAGGGGTGTCTTGCTAATTGCCTATAATTCCCACCTGTTGTCTATTCCATTTGCACAATAGCATGTGAAATTGATTGTCAGTCAGTGTTGCTTCCTAAGTGGACAGTTTGATTTCACAGTAGTGTGATTGACTTGGAGTTACATTGTGTTGTTTAAGTGTTCCCTTTATTTTTTTGAGCAATGTATATATATATACTGTATATATATATATGTACAGTAATAGTGGCACTCGCTGGACTTTCTCTCCAGCAATAACAGGACACAGCGGTCACTCGTCAGAGATCAACGTTTCGTTAATTTAATAACGTCATCATGATAAATTACAGACTAAAACACAAACAATGTATGTAAACTCAGTCTTATTGACTTCATCAGGGGTAACGAATATAGGAAAAGGCTAATTTGCTCATGATGAATTAATATAAAGGATCATAACCTCTAATGTACGATTATTCAGAATCTCCTATATCTGGACTTAGTGGATGAAGCTCTTATATCAGGGCTCCTGATTAGAGCTTAAGAGGTATTCCTTCTTAAATGTGTAATCGGTTGGATAATGGTGTTTTGTATAAACTACCTTAAAACTAATTGGGCGTAAATCCTTACAGGGTCGCCTAGGAATACTATTGGTTATAATCTCTTAGGAGTGCTGACAACCATATGTCGGCATTTTTGCAAACTACCTAAAGTGTGGTGTCCAATTTTAAATTCAAGAGTATTTCTGATTCGGATGTTGACCAACGTACAACGAAATTCAAGAATTATATAGCTGGTTTAACAATCTCAAAAGTATAAGTGGTGTGGCTTCCTCAATAGGTCTCACAGAATAGATCCTGGGAGAGATTTGGCTGCATGTGGAAATCACAGAATCAGTGATGTGCACCGGACATTTTTCGGGTTTTGTGTTTTGGTTTTGGATTCGGTTCCACGGCCGTGTTTTGGATTCGGACGCGTTTTGGCAAAACCTCCCTGAAAATTTTTTGTCGATTCGGGTGTGTTTTGGATTCGGGTGTTTTTTTTACAAAAAACTAGTGATGTGCACCGGACATTTTTCAGGGTTTTGTGTTTTGGTTTTGGATTCGGTTCCGCGGCCGTGTTTTGGATTCGGACGCGTTTTGGCAAAACCTCCCTGAAAATTTTATGTCGGATTCGGGTGTGTTTTGGATTCGGGTGTTTTTTTTTACAAAAAACTATTGATGTGAACCGGACATTTTTCGGGTTTTGTGTTTTGGTTTTGAATTCGGTTCCGCGGCTGTGTTTTGGATTCGGACGCGTTTTGGCAAAACCTCCCTGAAAATTTTTTGTCGGATTCGGGTGTGTTTTGGATTCGGGTGTTTTTTTTACAAAAAATCCTCAAAAACAGCTTAAATCATAGAATTTGGGGGTAATTTTGATCCCATAGTATTATTAACCGCAATAACCATAATTTCCACTCATTTCCAGTCTATTCTGAACACCTCACAATATTATTTTTAGTCCTAAAATTTGCACCGAGGTCGCTGAATGACTAAGCTAAGCGACCCAAGTGGCCGACACAAGCACCTGGCCCATCTAGGAGTGGCACTGCAGTGTCAGACAGGATGGCACTTCAAAAAATAGTCCCCAAACAGCACATGATGCAAAGAAAAAAAGAGGTGCACTAAGGTCGCTGTATGACTAAGCTAAGCGACCCAAGTGGCAGACACAAACACCTGGCCCATCTAGGAGTGTCACTGCAGTGTCAGACAGGATGGCAGATTTAAAAAATAGTCCCCAAACAGCACATGATGCAAAGAAAAAAAAGAGGTGCAATGAGGTAGCTGTGTGGCTAAGCTAAGCGACCCAAGTGGCCGACACAAACACCTGGCCCATCTAAGAGTGGCACTGCAGTGTCAGACAGGATGGCAGATTTAAAAAATAGTCCCCAAACAGCACATGATGCAAACAAAAAAATAGGTGCACCAAGGTCGCTGGATGGTTAAGCTAAGTGACCCAAGTGGCCGATACAAACAACTGGCCTATCTAGGAGTGGCACTGCAGTGTCAGACAGGATGGCAGATTTAAAAAATAGTCCCCAAACAGCACATGATGCAAAGAAAAAAAGAGGTGCAATGAGGTAGCTGTGTGGCTAAGCTAAGCGACCCAATTGGCCGACACAAACACCTGGCCCATCTAGGAGTGGCACTGCAGTGTCAGACAGGATGGCAGATTTAAAAAATAGTCCCCAAACAGCACATGATGCAAAGAAAAAAAGAGGTGCACCAAGGTCGCTGGATGGTTAAGCTAAGCGACCCAAGTGGACGACACAAACAACTGGCCCATCTAGGAGTGGCACTGCAGTGTCAGACAGGATGGCAGATTTAAAAAAATTGTCCCCAAACAGCACAAGATGCAAAGAAAAAAAGAGGTGCAATGAGGTAGCTGTGTGATTAAGCTAAGCGACCCAAGTGGCCGACACAAACACCTGGTCCATCTAGGAGTGGCACTGCAGTGTCAGACAGGATGGCACTTCCAAAAAATTGTCCCCAAACAGCACATGATGCAAAGAAAAAAAGAGGCGCAATGAGGTAGCTGTGTGACTAAGCTAAGCGACCCAAGTGGGCGACACAAACACCTGGCCCATCTAGGAGTGGCACTGCAGTGAACACAACTGAGAGAACGCTGCACACGTCCTCTCCCTATCATCTCCAATGCACGAGTGAAAATGGCGGCGATGTGCGGCTCTTTATATGCAATACGAATCTCGCAAGAATACGACAGCAGGATGATGACGTTCGGGCGCACTCGGGTTAACCGAGCAAGGCGGGAGGATCCGAGTCTGCCTCGGACCCGTGTAAAATGGGTGAAGTTTGGGGGGGTTCGGATTCCGAGGAACCGAACCCGCTCATCTCTAATATAAATATCTAAATAAATATATATATATATACATATAAAAATAAATATATATAAAAACATTCAGACTGGCACTACTCTAAACAAAATAGATGGTCCAGGGCCCTCAGTGTGAGGTGTATACAATGATGGTTCCCCCGTTGCTGGGGGAGACAGAAGCGGCACTCCAGAGATTTAGTGAAGAAGTCAAATTTATGTTCAATTGCTTTTATTACTGTGCTGTGTAATGTAAGGTCCACTTCTGTGTATTGTAACTTGAATTGGGGTACTATTGAGTGGCCACACCCCTTTTTATGACACACGCGCCTTCCCTATTTCAAATCTGGGAGGGCGCCAGTGCTTTACTTTGCCAGGGGCGCTCGGACCCCTAGATCAGGGCCGTAACTACGTGTGTGCCAAGTGGGCTTGGCACACACGTAGCGCAGTTGCCCTGAGGGCGCAACGGCCAGCGGCATGTAATGAGTCAAATTGACTCATTACATGCCGCCTCTGGCTGCTGTGTGCGCCGTGCGCCGCGCTGGAGGGAGAAGAGACCAGCGCCGGGCAGCGTTCAAGGAGGAGGAGGGAGAGGGAGCAGGGAGCCGCAGCAGCGCTATTTGATTGGTAGTAAGCGCCGCTGCAGCATCCCCCTCTCCTTCTGTATTGGCTGCCCGGCGCTGCTATGGATGCTGGGATGCGGTTCCTTCATCCAAGCATCCACAGCAGGGCCAGGCAACCAATACGGAAGGAGAGGGGGATGCTGCAGCGGCGCTTACTACCAATCAAATAGCGCTGCTGCGGCTCCAATCCCCCTCCCTCCTCCTCCTTCTCACCTCACTGCCTGCACCGAGAGGGAGATGCCAGCACGAGGAGCCTGTCAGCGGGGAGAAGGTAAGTGTATATCCCTCCCTCACTCTCTCTCTCTCTCTCTCTCAGGGGGACACCGTCTGCCGCAATGTGTAAAAAGGGGGCCTGGCTGCCGCAATGTGTAAAAAGGGGTCCTGGCTGCCGCAATGTGTAAAAAGGGGCCTGGCTGCCGCAATGTGTAAAAAGGGGGCCTGGCTGCCGCAATGTGTAAAAAGGGGGACTGGCTGCCGCAATGTGTAAAAAGGGGTCCTGGCTGCCGCAATGTGTAAAAAGGAGACTGGCTGCTGCAATGTGTAAAGAGGGGGCCTGGCTGCCGCAATGTGTAAAAAGGGGCCCTGGCTGCCGCAATGTGTAAAAAGGGGGCCTGGCTGCCGTAATGTGTAAAATGGGGGCCTGGCTGCCGCAATGTGTAAAAAGGGGGACTCGCTGCTGCAATGTGTAAAGAGGGGGCCTGGCTGCCGCAATGTGTAAAAAGGGGTCCTGGCTGCCGCAATGTGTAAAAAGGGGGCCTGGCTGCCGTAATGTGTAAAATGGGGGCCTGGCTGCCGCAGTATGTAAAAAGGGGGACTGGCTGCCGCAATGTGTAAAAAGGGGGACTGGCTGCCGCAATGTGTAAAGAGGGGGCCTGGCTGCCGCAATGTGTAAAAAGGGGGACTGGCTGCCGCAATGTGTAAAAAGGGGGACTGTCTGCTGTAATTTGTAAAAAGGGGGACGCTGTCTGCTGTAATGTATAAAAGGGGCTCTACCTGGTGTAGTGGCGCGACTGTGCAGCGTAATTTAAATAATGTAGACTACTGTGCACCGTAGTATGAATTGCTATTATTTTGTGGCCATGCCCCTTCCCCGTGAAGCCACGCCCCTACCTTACATGGGGGGGCGCCACTGTCGTTTCTTGCACACAGCGCTAAAATGCCTAGTTACGGCACTGCCCTAGATACACCCCTGCATGTGGCACTTAAACTTCCAACGTGGCACATCTAGGAGTGGCACTGCAGTGGCAGACAGGGTGGCAGTTTAAACATAAACAGTCAGCAATGCTCCAGACAGCGCATAATGCAATGAAAAGAGGTGCAAGATGGAATTGTCCTTGGGCTCCCCCTTTGACAAAGTCACATGATTTGTGACGAAACGCGTCAGCACCCCGCCTCTCTGCACACCTGGATCATTCTACCTATTAGGTAGGAAGCCGCACACTGAGCCACAGAAATCCTGGTTCTACACCGGCCCTACATCTTGGCTCAAACTGCTCATTGAACCACAGCTATCCCGGCTCCACACCGGCTGCACATCCCGGCTCATTACACGGCCGTCAGCTACTCCTTTCATTATATTGGAGAGACCACCTATATCAGGCAGTGAATTGTCCGTAAGCCATCCGGTCTTTCAGCCCCACGCATCGGCCCTGTGCACGGCTGCTGACATCTTCTCTTAGAACGCGGCTGAAACTACATTCTTTACCGCTGGTTGCCTGGTTACCGCACAGTCATCTCCTCGCCGCGCAGACGGACACTGGGCATTGCAGGACCGCAATACCGGGGACGCTCGGTACGGACCAGCCCTAGGAGAAGGTAATCATAATTTAATTATTCATTTGCCCACCTGCCTGTGAAAATCTCTCAAGACATCTATCATCAGCCACACACTGATCGGCTGTTTATCTGGAACTGTGGACATTCCAATTACATCAATTATGGACTCTGTGGTTCCCATTCTCAATAAGCAGATTGAGAATTTACAGCTCATACATCTTATGATCTAGGTGTTGACATATTTAATTTTATTTTCATGTGTTTTTTATTGCAATTTATATGTAGACTCCGAAAGTCTTAATTAATGTTATTAACATAATAAATCTTTTCTTTTTCTACGTCAGCTCTTATCATTAATTATTCCCCATTAGCCATTGGTGGTTGTTCTTCCACTTTTGCGCAGCCATTTCTTCTTATTATTATCCATTTATTATAAACACACACACAGTGTTTCACGGCAGCGCAGGTGACAGAACAATTGTACAAATATATAAATTATATTCATGATCTGAGGCGCTATTCAGCAGTTTTGTACCCTTTTTTTCTTTGTAAACATAAACAGTCAGCAATGCTCCAGACAGCGCATAATGCAATGAAAAGAGATGAAAGATGGAATTGTCCTTGGGCCCCCCCCTCCCACCCACTAGGAATAGTAATTAAACTCTGCTGTTTAATTTCACCAACAGCGTCGCACAATACATGTATGAGTGAGAAATGGTAGTCGAACACTGCGGTTTACTTTCACCAACAGTGTTGCACAATGGGGGTCATTCCCATCTGAACGCTCGCTGCAGTTCATCACAGCGTAGTGATCAGGTCAGAACAGCGCATGCGCCGGCACCACAGTGCACCGGCACATGGCTGACAGCCGACAGCTGTCATTGCCTAGTGATCGCCTCTGCCCAATTGACAAGCAGAGGCGGTCGTTGGGTGGGAGTGGGTGGCACAGCTGCATTTGGCCACCGTTTTGTGGGTGCGGTCTGGCCAACGCAGGCATGGCCAGACCGTGCGGGGGGCGGGCCGCAGCAGCTGCATGACGTCACATGCAGCCGCTGCGACCCAGGGCAGCAACGAGTAACTCCCGCCCATCCGCAGGAGCTGCGCTGGCCGGGAGTTACTCTACAAGTACAAAGCATCGCGGCTGTACGATGCTTTTGTACTTGTGCGGGAAGGGGGGGGCCTGACATGCGGGATGGACTAGCCCTGTGCTGGGCAACCCCCCACATGTCAGTGTAAGTTATCGTAGCTGTGTTAAATTTAGCACAGCTACGATCAGGTCAGAATGACCCCCAATACGTGTATGAGTTACAAACGGTAGTCGAACACTGCAGTTGACCTTCACCAACAGTGTCGCACAAGGGGGGTAATTCCAAGTTGATCGCAGCAGGATATTTGTTAGCAGTTGGGCAAAACCATTTGCACTGCAGGGGGGGCAGATATAACATTTGCAGAGAGAGTTAGATCTGGGTGGGTTATTTTGTTTCTGTGCAGGGTAAATACTGGATGCTTTATTTTTACACTGCAATTTAGATTGCAGATTGAACTCACCACACCCAAATCTCTCTCTCTCTGCACATGTTATATCTGCCCCCCCTGCAGTGCACATGGTTTTGCCCAACTGCTAAAAAATTTCCTGCTGCGATCAACTTGGAATTACCCCCAATGTGTGTATGAGTAAGAAATAAAATATATTACTGTGGTATCACCCTCACCCACAGCATCACACAATAAGTGTGTGCATCAGAAATAGTGATCGAACACTGCAGTTGATCTTCACCAACAGTGTCGCACAATACATGTACTGTATGGAGTAGGGAATAAAATATATTACTGTGGTATAGGGATGAGTGGGTTCGGTTCTCTGTGAAACTAACCCCTCTATAACTTTGAGATGTGAGCCTGGATCCGAGTCAGGCTCGGTTTTGCGCGCATAACTTGGATCCAAAAACGAGGCAAAATGTCATCATCCTGCTGTCGAATCTCGCAGGTTTTGGATTCTTTATAAGGAGCCGCGTGTTACCACCATTTTCACTCCGGATTTGCAGAGTGTAGACCATACTTGCCTACCTGACCCTCTCCATGAGGGAGAAAATGCTCTGTTCCTGGACTTTCCTGGTAATGTATGATTGCCATCACCTGTGGTGAAACACCTTTCTTATCAATTACCTAGCTCACCACAGGTGATGGCAATCATAGATTACCAGGAAGGTCCAGGAACAGAGCATTTTCTCCCTCATGGAGAGGGTCAGGTAGGCAAGTATGGTGTAGACACAGGAAGTGTACTGTGTGTGCTCCGTGCTGCCTGTTATAAAAACGGAAGCGAGGCAGGAGAGTGTTCCTTTGGTTCTCTCTGTGACTGTGTGTGCTCTCACTGCTCTGTGCTGAAAAAGGGAAGATGGGCAGAAAAGGATTGTGGAGCAGAAGGGTTGTTTTGCAGGAGGCAAGAGATTTCGGTTGATCTGTAACATTGTGTGTAGGTGTGCTGCTGTGTCAGGGCTCTGCATTCTAGTGCACTGCATAAGTGCATATAGCATACTGTGGCTGTGTATAGGTCAGGAGTCAGGACCAGGTGTTCTCTACCTATAAGGGGCTGTGTGACTGTGTACACTACTGCTTTGTGTGTGATACAGAGAAATAAATATATTTCAAATTGGTGCATCATTCCGTGACTACTAGTAATTTACGCTACTGCTATATATCCTCTGTGTGTGATCCAGAGCAAAAAATATATTTCTATTGGTGCGTCACTCAGTGACGACTACCAGTACTGCCGTACACTACTGCTATATATCCTCTGTGTGTGATCCAAAGCAAAAAATATATTTCTATTGGTGCGTCACTCTGACTACTAGTACAGCGGCTGCCGTATGCTACTGCTATATATCCTCTGTGTGTGATACAAAGCCAAAAATATATTTCTATTATGTATTTGAAAGGGGTCCTCTGT
The DNA here is from genome assembly GCF_028390025.1 of Pseudophryne corroboree. Classification (NCBI taxonomy): domain Eukaryota; kingdom Metazoa; phylum Chordata; class Amphibia; order Anura; family Myobatrachidae; genus Pseudophryne; species Pseudophryne corroboree. Next base: position 763,184,969 of record NC_086447.1, read on the forward strand.
CTGCTGTATCTGAAAGGGGTGATCTGTCCATCCATCCAGAGGCTCCGCCCCAGTATAAAATTAAAATAATAAAAGCTAAAAACAAAAAGCCTAAAATTATAATTATAAAAAAAAATATCTATTTTTTTTGTTTGTGCTGCACCCCAGTGTACTATACAATTTTTATTTTATTTTCATAAGTACTGTAACACTGCCGGTCAGACCGCAGTATGTTATTTCCTACTCATAAACACATTGGGGGTAATTCTGAGTTGATCGCAGCAGGATTTTTGTTAGCAGTTGGGCAAAACCATGTGCACTGCAGGGGAGGCAGATATAACATGTGCAGAGAGAGTTAGATTTGTGTGGGTTATTTTGTTTCTGTGCAGGGTAAATACTGGCTGCTTTATTTTTACACTGCAATTTAGATTGCAGATTGAACACACCACACCCAAATCTAACTCTCTCTGCACATGTTATATCTGCCTCCCCTGCAGTGCACATGGTTTTGCCCAACTGCTAACAAAGTTCCTGCTGCGATCAACTCGGAATTATCCCCATTGTGCAACGCTGTTGGTGTAGTCAACCGCAGTGTGTAATTGTTATATATATTTCTGTTTCATTTGTGGGACACTGTAACCACAGTGTGTGATATAAAAAATAATGTACATATATTTTTATTTAAATTAATATTTTGTGCTGTGTCATCCCAGTATACATCCAGGGACTGCAGCTGCTCCGTCCATCTAGGGGTGTTTTGTCAGTTCACCCAAAATAAAATATATATTTTTTTTTATATATAAAAAAAACTCTCCACACTCATATACTGAACTTTCTGCATATCGAAGATATCTTGGAGGAAATTAATAATTTGATTCTAATAAATAAAATAAATGAAATTAAAATAAATTGAAATTAAAATAAATTAAATAAATGACATCTAAAATATTGTCTTTTTTTATTCTTCTTTGCCTTAATCATATTTTTGTAAACTGAAATCTTGAGCTTTGCCTAATAAATCTTTTTTAAATACATTCTTTTTTTAAATATTTTTTCCTCCCAGTATATATATCCAAGGGCTGCTGATGCTTTGTCCAGCTACCTTGGTGCAACCTTTTGGCCTAAACTGCATAAAAACAATGGGGGTCATTCCGAGTTGTTCGCTTGTTGCCGATTTTCGCTATACTGCGATTAGTCGCTTACTGCGCATGCGCAAGGTTCGCAGAACGCATGCGCTTAGTTATTTTACACAAAAGTTAGGTATTTTACTCACGGCATAACGAGGATTTTTCATCTTTCTGGTGTTTGTAGTGTGATTGACAGGAAGTGGGTGTTTCTGGGCGGAAACTGGCCGTTTTCTTGGAGTGTGCAAAAAAACGCAGTCATTTCTGGGAATAACGCAGGAGTGTCTGAAGAAATGGGGGAGTGTCTGGGCGAACGCTGGGTGTGTTTGTGACGTCACACCAGGAACGAAACTGACTGAACTGATCGCAATGTAGGAGTAAGTCTGGAGCTACTCAGAAACTGCTAAGAAATTTCTATTCGCAATTCTGCTAATCTTTCGTTCGTAATTCTGCTATGCTAAGATACACTCCCAGAGGGCAGCGGCTTAGCGTGTGCAATGCTGCTAAAAGCAGCTAGCGAGCGAACAACTCGGAATGACCCCCAATATTGTGAGCTGTGAGGTGTTCAGAATAGTCTGAAAATGAGTGGAAATGACTGTTATTGAGGTTAATAATACTGTAGGAACAAAAACACCCCCAATTTCTGTTATTTTAGCTATTTTTATGGGTTTTTTTTTAAATATCCAGATCCAAAACCAAAACCTGCCAGGGTGGTTTTGGCAAAACCAATCCAGATCAAAAACACAAAGGAGATCCAGATCCACAATCAAAACACAAAACCCCCAAAATTGCCCAGTGCACACTCCTACTGTGGTACCACCTTCACTCACAGCATTGCACAATACATGTGTGCATTAGAAATAGTGATCGAACAGTGCGGTTGACCTTCACCAACAGTGTCACACAATACGTGTATGAGTAGGAAATATAATAATGCAGTCTGACCGGCAGTGTCACAGTACTTATGAAAATAAAATAAAAATTGTATAGTACACTTGTATACAGCACAAACAAACAAAAAATATATTTTTAATAATGATATTTTTATGCTTTTTGTTTTTAGCATTAATTATTTTAATTTTACACTGGGACGGAGTCCCTGGATGGACGCACAGATCACCTCATGGACTGATACGGCAGAGCTGACAGAGCACCCCTGGACTGATACAGCAGATATGAAAGAGCACCCCTGGACTGATACAGCAGTGCTGACAGAGCACCCGTGGATTGATACATCAGAGCTGAAAGAGCACCCTGGACTGATACAGCAGAGTGAACGTGGTGCTGATCACGGGGACCTTTACAGAATTCAAAACCTGCAAGAATCCGACAGCAGGAAGATGACATTTGGCCTCTCTTTGGGATCTGAGTCTGGCAGGAAAACCCGAGCCGGACTCAGATCCCAGCTCTGAACTCAATGTTCGGGTGCATCTGGTTCTTGGAGAACCGATCCCGCTCATCTCTACTCTGAGGGGTCCATATCAACACTGCCAGGACTCCTTGTTCTTCTTTACATGAAGATAATTCTTAATGACATTGGCTATATGTTTGAGGTCGTTGTCCTCCCACAAAATAAATTTGGAGCCAATCAGATGCCTTTCTGATGGTATTGCATGATGGATAAGTATCTGCCTGTATTTCTCAGCATTGAAGCTCAGAGAAACAGGCAATATTAAGGAGCAAAGACACAGTGGTCGACCAAGGAATGCTTATTTGCCTTTGAAATTGGAAGATGTCCAGCAGTGCCATCAGCTCAGAACTGGCAGAAACCAGTGGGACCCAGGTACACCCATCTACTGTTCGAAGAAGTCTGTCCAGAAGCAGTCTTCATGGTAGAATTGCAGTCAAAGGCATACCTTATGTGTGGAAACAAGGCCAGGCAACTCAACTATGCACAAATACATACAATAGGAACTGGGGTGCAGAAAATTGCAGCAGGTGCTCTTGGCTGACCAGTCAAATTTGAAATATTTGGCTGTAACAGAGGGCAATTTGTTTGCGGAAGGGCTGGAGAGCGGTACAACAATACATAGTAACATAGTATCTAAGGTTGAAAAAAGACAATTGTCCTTCGGGTTCAACCTATTTGTGGTCTCCTATGCACGATTATTTTGTATAAAATTTTGACTGAAGTTGCTAACTGCCGTTCCGATTAACCCCTCTTTTTTATAATAACCATAGTGCATGACTATGCCCCGTAACCCTGAATATCCTTATCCATTAGGAATTTATCTAACCCGTTCTTCAAGGTGTTGACTGAGTTGGCCATTACAACTCCCTCAGGCAGGGAATTCCAAACACGTATCGTCCTTACCGTAAAAAGCCTTTACGCCGTATTGTGTGGAATCTCCTCTCCTCTAACCTGAGCGAGTGTCCATGAGTTCTCTGTGTTGATCTAACCAAAAACAGGTCCTACGCAAGATCTGTATATTGTCTCCTTATATATTTGTCAATGTTGATCATGTCCCCTCTTAATCTCCTCTTTTCCAGTGTAAACATGCCTAGTCTTGCAAGCCTTTCCTCGTATTCCAGCGTCTCCATGCCCTTAATTAGTTTGGTCGCCCGCCTTTCAACCTTTTTTAGCTCCAGGATATCCTTTTTGTAGTAAGGTGCCCAGAATTGTACACAGTATTCAAGGTGTGGCCTCACAAGTGATTTATATAACGGGAGTATAATACTCTCGTCCCTAGCATCAATTCCCCATTTTATACATGCTAATATCTTATTAGCCTTCTTTGCTGCAGTCCTACTTTGGGTACTACTGCTTAGTTTGCTATCTATGAGGACACCTAAGTCCTTTTCCAGTATAGAATCCCCTATTTTTTACCCCATTTAGTAGGTAGGTGTTATTTGTGTTCTTGTTACCACAGTGCATTACCTTACACTTGTCTGTATTGAAGCGCATTCTCCATTTCGCTGCCCAAGCTTCTAATTTAACTAAGTCATTCTGAAGCGACTCAGCATCCCCCTCCGCATTTATAACTTTACACAATTTGGTATCATCTGCAAAAATTGACACCATGCTCTCTAGACCTTCTGTTAGGTCGTTAATGAAAATATTGAACAATAGCAGTCCTAATACTGAGCCTTGCGGCACACCGCTTAGCACTTCAGTCCAAGTTGAAAAAGATCCATTAACCACAACGTGCTGCTCCCTATTATCTAACCAGTTTTTGACCCAAGTGCATATTGTGCTTCCTAGCCCTGATTCTTGTAGCTTGTAGATAAGTCTCATGTGTGGTACCGTTTGGCAAAATCTAAAAAGATTACATCCACCTCTTTACCCTGATCTAGGTTTGCGCTTACCATTTCATAAAAGCCAAGTAAGTTGGTTTGACAGGATCTGTACTTCATAAACCCATGTTGATTCCTTTTAATGACCTTATTGATTTCAAGGAACTTCTGAATACTAGCTCTTAGAATACCTTCCAATACTTTCCCCACTATAGATGTAAGACTAACTGGTCTATAATTACCTGGTTCAGCTTTACTTCCCTTTTTGAATATAGGCACTACTTCCGCTATATGCCAGTCTTTGGGAACCATACCTGATATTACTGAATCCTTAAAGATCAAAAATAGCGGTTTTGCAAGTTCAGAATGAAGCTCCATTAGAACCCTTGGGTGAATACCATCGGGACCTGGTGACTTATTAATCTTTAAATGTTTTAATCGGTCACAGACTACTTCCTCGCTTAAATAAGTACCTATCAGTGGGATAGTCTCATTATTGAGATTATATGTTAGTCCCTGAATTGGGTCCTCTCTAGTAAATACTGTTGAAAAAAACTCATTTAATGTGTCCACTATGTCATTATCATTTTTACTTAAGACTCCCAACTTGTCTTTTAAAGGGCCTATACTCTCCTTCTTTAATCTCTTGCTATTAATGTATTTAAATAATTTTTTGGGATTCGCTTTGCTTTCCTTTGCTACTAGTTTTTCAGTTTCTACTTTAGCCGCTCTTATTTCCTTTTTGCATATTTTGTTACATTCCTTATAGTGCTGAAATGACTCTGCTTCCCCGTCAGATTTGTATTTTTTAAATGCTCGCCTTTTCTTGCCCATAAGTTCCTTAATCTTTTTGTTAAGCCACATCGGTTTATGATTTTTATTCCTTTTTTGCTGCTCGTAGGAATAAATTTGAGTGTATTTTTAGCTAGCAGGAATTTTAGTACCTCCCATTTCTCCGTAGTATTTTTTCCTAAAAACAAACCTTCCCATTCAATATCCCTGAAAATTACCCTCATCTTTTCAAAATTTGCTTTGCTAAAGTTTAGAGACCTAGTTGAGCCAGTATAGGGCTGTTTATGGAAACTGACATTGAATGTGACCATATTGTGGTCGCTGTTTCCTATGGGTTCCCCTACTATAATACCTGATACCAAATCCCAATTGTTTGTTAATACCAGGTCTAAGATTGCATTGTACCTAGTTGGTTCCTCAGTTAGTTGAACTAAGTAGTTATCTTTAAGTGTGTTTAAAAACATATTGCCCCTAGCAGTATCACATTAATCGTTTTTCCAGTTTATCTCTGGATAGTTAAAATCTCCTATCACTACTATGTCTCCTACTCCTGCTGCTCTTTCAATTTGCTTTAGTAACAATTCCTCATCAGATGCGTTGATACCAGGCGGCCTATAGCATACACCCAATACTAACTTTTTTATTCCTTTTTCCCAGCATGCAATTTCTACCCATAATGTCTCGACAGTGTTTACAGTCCCCTACTGAATATCTTCCCGTATATCAGGTTTTAAAAACGACTTTACGTAAAGACACACCCCTCCACCCTTTTTATTCAGTCTGTCTCTCCTAAACAGTGTATAGCCCTCTAGATTGACTGTCCAATCATGAGATTCGTCCCACCAAGTTTCAGTAATGCCTATAATATCGTACTGTTTGCTTGCTGCAAGTATTTCTAGTTCACCCTTTTTACCAGTAATGCTTCTAGCGTTTACATACATACAACTAAGATAAGTATTTTTCCTTGCATTAGGGACATCTTTCACCTTATGTAGCAATGATGACCTGTAATCGTCATTGGTTAGTGCTTTGGTTAAAACTCTTTTAGTATCCATGTTAGTAACCTTACCGCCTGCTCTTACCCTCCCCCCAACTTCTCCACCATTTCGTTTACTATCGCCATCCCCACTATTCTCACTGCATGACCCGTACTTTCTAGCTAAACCCTCCCCCCAGGCTCCTAGTTTAAAATCTCCTCCAACCTTCTAACCCAGGGGTGGGGAACCTCCGGCCCACGGGCCGTATAAGGCCCGCGAAGCCATTTGGTCCGGCCCACCAGCTTGTGTCAGAGAGACACGCTGCCGCTCAGTCCGGCGGCAGCATGTCTCAGCTATCAGAACAGGGAGGAGAGCGCGGCTGTCGGGTGGGAGCGGCGGCGTGTATGACTTGAAACCAGCCGCCAGTTCGTGAGCCAATCAGAGCTTGCGGACCGGCAGCCAATCAGAAGCCGCGGATGCCGGTCCGCGAGCTCTGATTGGCTCACGAACTGGCGGCTGGTTTCAAGTCATACACGCCGCCGCTCCCACCCGACAGCCGCGCTCTCCTCTGTGTCCCACCGAAAGCAGCACGGTAAGCAGCACGGAGGGGAGGGGGGGGGCAGGGCATCTGTATACCTGGCACTGTGGGGGGCATCTGTATACCTGGCACTGTGCGGGGCATCTGTATACCTGGCACTGTGGGGGCATCTGTATACCTGGCACTATGAGGGGCATCTGTATACCTGGCACTGTGGGGGCATCTGTATACCTGGCACTGTGAGGGCATCTGTATACCTGGCACTGTGAGGGGCATTTGTATACCTGGCACTGTGGGGGCATTTGTATACCTGGCACTGTGGGAACATCTGTATACCTGGCACTGTGGGGACATCTGTATACCTGGCACTGTGGGGGCATCTGTATACCTGGCACTGTGGGGACATCTGTATACCTGGCACTGTGAGGGGCATTTGTATACCTGGCACTGTGGGGGCATCTGTGTACCTGGCACTGTGGGGGCATCTTTATACCTGGCACTGTGAGGGGCATTTGTATACCTGGCACTGTGGGGGCATCTGTATACCTGGCACTGTGGGGACATCTGTATACCTGGCACTGTGGGGATATCTGTATACCTGGCCTTGTGGGGGCATCTGTATACCTGGCACTGTGGGGGCATCTGTGTACCTGGCACTGTGGGGGCATCTATATACCTGGCACTGTGGGGGCAATTGTGGATCTGGCACCGCACTATTGGGGGCATATGTGTATCACGTCCCAGTTTAACTGGCCACACCCATTTTTGGGTGCGCGTGCCTCTGGCGCACACACACAGTACCTCTAAGGGGCAGACCTACTTGGGGGCAGGGTAATTTTTTAAGTTGAGAATTTTTGTATGGCCCCCGAAGGATTTTATAAATATCCAAATGGCCCTCGGTAGAAAAAAGGTTCCCCACCCCTGTTCTAACCATCCTTCCCCCCAGCACCGCTGCCCCCTCCTCAGTCAGGTGCAATCCGTCACGACAAAAGAGATGGCGCCTGACTGAGAAGTCCGCCCAGTGTTCCAGGAACACAAACCCCTCTTTCCTGCACCAATCCCTAAGCCACACATTTATCTCCCTAATCTCCCTCTGCCCCCCTGGACTAGCGCGTGGCATGGGTAATAATTCCGAGAATATTACCTTAGATGTCCTTGCCTTCAGTTTCTGTCCTAAGTCCCTATAGTCTTTCTTAAGGACATCCCACCTTCCGCTAACTTTGTCATTGGTGCCAACGTGCACCAAGACCGCCGGTGTCTGCAGGCAACAGTGAAGTATGGTCGAGGTTCCTTGCAAGTTGCGGGCTGCATTTCAGCAAATGGAGTTGGGAATTTGGTCAGGATTAATGGTGTCCTCAATGCTGAGAAATACAGGCAGGTAGTACGGGTACATACATATCCATCATTCAATACCATCAGGGAGGCATCTGATTGGATCCAAATTTATTCTGCAGCAGGACAACGACCCCTAACATACAGCCAATGTCATTAAGAACTATCTTCATCATAAAGAACAAAGGGTCCTGGAAGCGATGATATGGCCCCCACAGAGCCCTGATTTCAACATCAACGAGTCTGTCTGGGAATATGTGAAGAGACAGAAGATTGAGCAAGCCTACATCCACAGAAGATCTGTGGTTAGTTCTCTAAGATGTTTGTATTAACCTCCATGCTGAGTTCCTTCAAAAACTTTGCGCAAGTGTACTTAGAATTGATGCTTTGTTGAAGGCAAAGGGGGTCACACCAAATATTGATTTTATTTAGATACTTTTTCTGTTCATTCACATTGCATTTGTTAATTGATAAAAATTGACTGTTAACCCTTCTATTTTTTAAAGCATTCTTACTTTGCAGCATTGTTTCCACTCCTGCCTAAAACGTTTGCACAATACTATATATATATAATTTATGTATACAGTATGTTTACATGTAAATTAGGAAGTGCACAAATATTAATAAATTATCTGAAGTTGCATTCTAAAGCAAACACAGGACTCATTTTTTTATGCCCAATCTCTAGTGGCGAGATAAACTGAAAAAAATACTCCTCATAAAATTGGTTTTATAGTGCAGTTCCTAAATTGTACATGTTTCACTTATAAATACCCTTCAGTGTTCCCATTCCAACCTCAACAATATCAGTCAAATAAAATGACTAACATCCACCCATGCTTATTAATTATATAAATCAGGGATGTGCGGTGAGCTAAATATCTCAGGAGGCATTGGCTAGCCCCAGAGCCAGATTTACATGCAATTTATGAGCCAAATCGTACATCTGGGCATTATACACAGGTGCAGCAGTGTAAACTCCTGGAAATTTGGTGAGTTTTGAACAGAGATGAGCGGAAAAGACTTTTTCCTCCAGAGTTTTGGCTATAAAATTATTAGAATAATGTAAAGAAGATATTTCTAACATATTCTTTGTATTTTTTATATACTTTATACAGTTAAAACTCTGGTGCAAATGTTAGTATGACAGTAAAGACTCACCTACCTCACCCCACCTCACGTCAGTGATATAAATAAATACGGGGTCTGATTTTAAATCAAACGTAAAGTAGCTGTAATTGTGGGAAGCCACATAAGTCAGATTTACCACCTTATACTAATACTAGTATCCATAGGCTATCAAGTGAGAATTCAGACTGCCCACTGTTTTCTAGCCACAGTTGTATACAGTATGTAATCATTAGCATTGTCGCTTGCACCGGCCCCATGCCAGGTATAAGATCTTTCAGAAACAGGCTTCCCTTCTCTATATAGGGAAAAGAATAGCATGGAACTCTAGATACACACCGTTGCTACTCCCATAACTCATAACATTCCCATAAGAAGAGGCTTTTTCGTGCGACAGCATCAGTGATGCCCAGCTGCTACCAAGAAATGCCCATTTCATGTAAGGAGAGATCTGGACAACTTCTGTCCAAATCACAATCGACTTTCAGGCTTTGTGCAATTTGCTAAAAACACTGCTATTTGCAAAATTGTTTCTTAAAAATAACAAGAGGTAAATCTTAACACCAATAAGGGTGCAAATATGAAATATAAATCATGTAATGGACCTACATACAGTATAAATCAATTTTATTTAAAACATAAATTAAAAAAAATGATCACTATATAATGTGCAGCGGCCATTTTTTCGTGTTTTGTGTTTTGGTTTTGGATTCGGTTTCGCGGTCGTGTTTTGGATTCGGACGCGTTTTGGCAAAACCACCCTTTCGGATTTTTATCAGATTCGGATGCGTTTTGGATTCAGGTGTTTTTAAAAAAACAACTCAAAAACAGCTTAGATCAGAGGTTCTCAAACTCGGTCCTCGGGGGCACACACAGTGCATGTTTTGCAGGTCTCCTCACAGAATCGCAAGTGAAATAATTAGCTCCACCTGTGGACCTTTTAAAATGTGTCAGTGAGTAATTAATACACCTGTGCACCTGCTGGGTTACCTGCAAAACATGCACTGTGTGTGCCCCCGAGGACTGAGGTTGAGAACCTCTGGCTTAGATCATAGAATTTGGGGGTAATTTTGATCCTATAGTATTATTAACCTCAATAACCATAATTTACACTCATTTCCAGTCTATTCTGAACACTTCACAAAAATATTTTTAGTCCTAAAATTTGCACCGAGGTCGCTGGATGACTAAGCTAAGCGACCCAAGTGGGCGGCACAAACACTTGGCCCATCTAGGAGTGGCACTGCAGTTTCAGACAGGATAGCACTTAAAAAAATAGTCCCCAAACAGCACATGATGTAAAGATAAATAAAAAAAGAGGTGCAAGATGGTATTGTCCTTTATGTTGTATAAACAGGACATGCACACTTTAACAAACCCATAATTTCAGCGACAGGGTCTGCCACACGACTGTGGCTGAAATAACTGGTTGGTTTGGGCCCCCACCAAAAAAGAAGCAATCAATCTCTCCTTGCACAAACTGGCTCTACAGAGGCAAGATGTCCACCTCATCCTTATCGTCCGAGTCCTCACCTATTTCACTGTGTTAATCCTCCTCCACACAGAGTATTAATTCGTCCCCACTGGAATCCACCATCACAGGTCCCTGTGTACTTTCTGGGGGCAATTGCTGGTAAATGTCTCCATGGAGGAATTTATAATTCATTTTGATGAACATCATCTTCTCCACATTTTCAGGAAGTAACCTCCTACGCCGATCGCTGACAAGGTGACCAGCTGCTCTAAACACTCTTTCGGAGTACACACTGGAGGGGGGGGCAACTTAGGTAAAATAAAGCCAGTTTGTGCAAGGGCCTCCAAATTCCCTCTTTTTCCTGCCAGTATACGTACGGACTGTCTGACATGCCTACAGTGATGCTGTCACTCATATAATCCTCCAACATTCTTTCAATGGTGACAGAATCATATGCAGTGACAGTAGACGACATGTCAGTAATCGTTGGCAGGTCCTTCAGTCCGGACCAGATGTCAGCACTTGCTCCAGACTGCCCTGCATCACCGCCAGCGGGTGGTTTTGGAAATTTTATCCTTTTCCTGGCAGCTCCAGTGGTGGTAGAAAATGAAAGTGGAGCTGTTGGCGGGTCACGTTCCGCTTGACTTGACAATTGTCTCACCAGCAGGTCTTTGAACATCTGCAGACTTGTGTCTGCTGGAAAGAGAGATACAACGTAGGCTTTAAACTTAGGATCAAGCACGGTGGCTAAAATGTAGTGTTCTGATTTCAACAGATTGACCACCCGTGAATCCTGGTTAAGCGAATGAAGGGCTCCATCCACAAGTCCCACATGCCTAGCGGAATTGCTCAGTTTTAGCTCCTCCTTCAATCTCTCCAGCTGTTTCTGCAAAAGCCTGAATGACCTGACTTAGGCTGGCAGTGTCTGAACTGACTTCACGTGTGGCAAATTCGAAGGGTTGGAGAACCTTGCACAACATGGAAATCATTCTCCACTGCACTTGAGTCAGGTGCATTCCCACTCCTTTGCCTATAACGTAGGCAGATGTATAGGCATGAATGGCCTTTTGCTGCTCCTCCATCCTCTGAAGCATATAGAGTGTTGAATTCCACCTCGTTACCACCTCTTGCTTCAGCTGATGGCAGGGCATGTTCATTAGCGTTTGCTGGCGCTCTAGTCTTCGGCATGCAGTGGCTGAATGCCGAAAGTGTCCCGCAATTATGCACGTCCCTGTCATTTTTCAAAAAATTCTGCACCACCAAATTAATTGTATGTGCAAAACATGGGACGTGCTGGAATTTGCCCACATGTAATGCACGCACAATATTGGTGGCGTTGTCCGATATCACAAATCCCCAATTGGGGTAAGCCAATCTGCGATGATGTTCCTCAGTTTCCGTAAAAGGTTGTCAGCTGTGTGCCTCTTATGGAAAGCGGTGATACAAAGCGTAGCCTGCCTAGGAATGAGCTGCCGTTTGCGAGATGCTGCTACTGGTGCCACCGCTGTTGTTGCTGTGGGAGGCAATACATCTACCCAGTGGGCTGTCACAGTCATATAGTCCTTAGTCTGCCCTGCTCCACTTGGCCACATCCGCGGTTAAGTGGACAGTGGGTACAACTGCATTTTTTAGGACACTGAGGACTCTTTCTGACGTCTGTGTACATTCTCGGTATCGCCTGCCTAGAGAAGTGGAACCTAGATGGGATTTAGTACCGCGGACACTACCTCAAGCTATTCTCTTAGTCCCTGTGAACTAACGGTGGATACCGGACGCATGTCTAACACCAACATAGTTGTCAAGGCCTGAGTAATCCACTTTGCAACAGGATGACTGCTGTGATATTTCATCTTCCTCGCAAAGGACTGACTATTGGACAGTCAATTGCTTACTGGAAGTAGTACAAGTGGTCTTCCGACTTCCCCTCTGGGATGACGATTGACTCCCAGCAGCAACAACAGCAGTGCCAGCAGCTACAGCAGCAGTAGGCATTCCACTCAAGGATACATCGGAGGAATCCCAGTTAAGAGAGGACTCGTCAGACTTGCCAGTGACATGGCCTGCAGGACTATTGGCGTTCCTGTCTAAGGAGGAAATTGACATTGAGGGAGTTGGTGGTGTGGTTTGCAGGAGCTTGGGTACAAGAGGAAGAAGGGATTTAGTTGGCAGTGGACTGCTTCCGCTGTCACCCAACGTTTTTTAACTTGTCAATGACTTCTGATGAATGCGCTCCAGGTGACGTATAAGGGAGGATGTTCCTAGGTGGTTAACATTCTTACCCCTACTTATTACAGCTTGACAAAATAATTACACACCAAAGAGGTTATTTTTTTTTTTGTATTTTAACTAGGCATGTCAATGGCCTTATACATCCCACGGAGAACAGGTTTCTCCCTGGGTGCCTGACTTAAACAAACCACCTCACCATCAGAATCCTCCTTGTCAATTTCCTCCTCAGCCCCAGCAACACCCATATCCTCATCCTGGTGTATATCAACAGCGACATCTTCAATTTGAATATCAGGAACTGGACTGTGGGTGCTCCTTCCAGCACTTGCAGGAGGCGTGCAAATGGTGGAAGGAGCCACCTCTTCCCGTCCAGTGTTGGGAAGGTCAGGCATTACACCCGTTGACACATTTGGACTGTCCTTGGGGATTTGTGATTTAGAACGCACAATTCTTTGCTGTGCTTTTGCCAGCTTAACTCTTTTCATTTTTCTAGCGGGAGGATGAGTGCTTCCATTGTCATGTGAAGCTGAACCACTAGTCATGAGGAACATAGGAGAGGGCCTTAACCGTTCCTTGCCACTCCATATCGTAAATGGCATATTGGCAAGTTTACGCTTCTCCTCAGATGCTTTTAATTTCGATTTTTGGGTCATTTTACTGAACTTTTGCTTTTTGGATATTACATGCTCTCTACTATGACATTGGGCATCGGCCTTGGCAGATGACGTTGATGGCATTGAATCGTCTCTGCCATGACTAGTGGCAGCAGCTTCAGCACTAGGTGGAAGTGGATCTTGATCTTTCCCTATTTTACCCTCCAAATTTTTGTTATCCATTTTTTAACGTGTGAAATTAGACGGCAGTAATGTCTGGAATTAGGTACCACTAGATAGATACCAGATACCACTGTGACTGGAATGATGATAAACTATGCACAGTGACAGGACACTACCACAGCACCCTACAGCAGCAAGATGCAGCACAAGACACTGTACTAGTATTAGTAATGTAGTATTACTGAGCACCACAAGACACTGAGCACTGATTATACTGAGCACTGATACTAAGCACTGATGATAATGAGCACTGATACTGAGCACTGATTATACTGAGCACTGATGATACTGAGCACTGATACTGAGCACTGATGATTCTAAGCATTGATGATACTGAGCACTGATGATAATGAGCACTGATGATACTGAGCACTGATGATACTTAGCACTGATACTGGCACTGATGATAATGAGCACTGATGATACTGAGCACTGACGATACTGAGCACTGATACTGAGCACTGAAGATAATGAGCACTGATGATACTGAGCACTGATGATACTGAGTACCGATACTGAGCACTGATGATACTGAGCACTGATGATACTGAGCACTGATGATACTGAGCACTGATACTGAGCACTGATGATACTGATCACTGATACTGAGCACTGATACTGATGATAATGAGCACTGATGATACTGAGCACTGATGATAATGAGCACTGATGATACTAAACACTGATTATACTGAGCACTGATGATACTGAGTACTGATTATACTGAGCACTGATGATACTGAGCACTGATGATACTACGGAGAACTGACACTGAGCAGCATGATGCAGCACAAGACACAGTACTAGTATTACTGAGCAGCACAAAAGCACTCTGGAATTGTCACCCCCCCAGATACCACTGTGACTGGAAGGATGATGAACAATACACAGTCATGGGACCAGAGGTGTAGTTAGGTGCCATGGTGCCCGGAGCAAGGGTATGCTTTGGCGCCCCCTGCCCTGTACAGAATTGGGGGCCTGGCCAATATGTGGTGGCATGTTATATTTGAAAATAAAAAATATACAAAAATTCTAAATTGGTGACAGGGCCAGTTCTAGACCTTGTAGAGCTCAGGGGGCGAAAGTTTACTCTGGGCACCCCAAGTTTAAAATAAGGACAGTGCGTGCACCAGGCATGCAATAAATATACAGGGTCGTGGCTTCATGGGGTTAGGGGTGTGACCACAGAATAGTACCAATTCACATTACACTGCACTGTAATTTCCGTTAATTGCTTTACACCACCCAGTAGAGACCGTTATTCACGTTACACCACACAGTAGAGATGTTTATACATGTTACACCACAGAAGAGCTGTTTATACACTTATGCCACAGTAGAGCCCCTTATACACATTATGCCACAGTAGAGCCCCTTATACACGTTACGCCACACAGAGCTGCTTATATACGTTACACCACAGTAGAGCCCCTTACACACGTTACGCCACAGTAGAGTCACTTATACACATTACACCACAGAAGAGCCATTTATACATGTTATGTTGCAGCTTCTAACGCAGAGAGGTGCTGCAGCATCAATGTAGAGAGGGGTGCTGCAGCAGCCGGGGCAGAGAGGGGTGCTGCAGCAGCCAGGGCAGAGAGGGGTGCTGCAGGACAAAAGTAACCCAGCTGCACAGCTACAACCAGACCGTGAGACATATAAAGAGGGTGGGCATAGCTCCGGCATGTGATAGATGTCAGTGTCTCCTGCTGTCACCACTGGCCTGACTTGTTCCCCACCTAGTCTCTGAGTCCAAGTCAGTGTGTGCCCCATCTGTGCCCTCTAACTTTTTTGGCGCCCGGAGCTCGCGCTCCACTGGAGCCACCCTCGCTACACCCCTGCACAGGACACGACTAATACAGCACCCTACAGCAGCAAGATGCAGCACAAGAGAGACACACTACTAGTATTACTGAGCAGCAATAAGCACTGATACTGAGCACTGATATTGAGATTTGCCACTGAGAGAACGTAGCCACGTCCTCTCTGTACCCTCTACAATGCACGAGTGAAACTGGCGGCGATGCGCGGCTCTTTATATGGAATCCGAATCTCGCGATAATCCAACAGTGGGATGATGAAGTTTTGCCTCGTACGGGTTTTCCGAGTCAGACGGGAACAACAGAGCCTGCCCCGGACCCGTGTAAACCACGTGGAGTTCGGGGGGTTCGGTTCTCGGAGAACCGAACCCGCTCATCTCTACTATATATATATATATATATATATATGCACATACCACTGACTCATCACAACATCTCCTGAACCATAAGGACTAGAATCTTGAAATTTGGACAGTAGCTTGCTTTTGTGACGTAGGCACCCACTAAGAAGGGATTTTTCAATGCCATCCACAAAGGGGTTAAATGGGTTGAGCTAATTCCCCCCTCACGGGGGGGGCGGGGGGAGCATTTGCCAGAAGTGCCAGATGGCAAGCAGGCCCTGGGCTTCACCGTGATCTCAACAATGGTGAACAAAGTAAAAGATATAATTTTTATCAAACAACTTAAAACTGTGATAGGCCTTTTAGCAATATGTTAGTTACCATTTCACAACCTAATCTGCACCCCCTGCACCAATTCCAATTACATTTTCCCACTGACCCCATGTCATTCCAAAGTAATCACCAGAAGTAGGTCCATGAGATTTTTGTACGCAGCCCCATAGGGCGTATAAGATGAGAATGGGCCACGAGTTGGGCAATTTCAGGTGCATTATGCTGGTGCAACAGTTCTAAGAGGTAAAACTTGAAAAAATGCATTCTAGTTTTCAAGTAAATTCAGATTTTATTATAAAAAAACCTACGAGTAGTATCCAGGGTTTTTCTGTTTTGGGAAATGGATTGATACCAACACAAGACCCACAAACTATTTCTTTGTAATAAAAAAAAAAAACAATATCGGTGGCATGTAATGGAGTCCAAGATCGCCGGAGTTGCGGGGTGCCGTCAAAAAACCAACCGAGATTGGTCGGCATACCGCACCTCTGGCGATCTCGGACTTCATTACATCCCACCCCTTATATAAGTTTGTAATTCAAGAGCATTATATTTTTTTAAAAACCTTTTTGTCCATTTTGGGAAGCTTTTTTATTTTATGTCAGAGGTATTATGTACAAATTACTGATATTGATGTTGCAAAGGGACTTACATCTAGCTTCCTGGCACGTTAAACAGTCATTCTAGTCATGCAATGCTGTGGCATGACTTGGTATCGTCAAACATCTTTCCATGCAACTTTTTCCATAAAAACGCATCTTTTTCGCAAAAGATGCAAATATGACACACAATCAGGTTATGCTAATTAATATGATACAGTATATGGCATGCCTATATTCTGTGTGCGACCGTGGTTGTATCTGCATATGAAATGCTACATTACAGTGTTTTAATAGAAAACACTGTAATGTACCATTCTGTATGCAGATACAGGCACAGCTGTGCACAGAATATAGGCATGTCGTATACCATATTAATTAGCATAACTTGCATGTGTGTCCTATTCGCATAGCTTTGTGAATAAGACGCATACACCCGACATTAACGGAGTCACAAGGGACCTGTCAGCTCACTCTTGCCAGGCATCTCCTGTTGCATGGCGTATTGAGTAGTGATGAGCGGGTTCGGTTTCTCGGAAACCGAACCCCCCCGAACTTCACGCTTTTTACACGGGTCCGAGGCAGACTCGGATCTTCCCGCCTTGCTCGGTTAACCCGAGCGCGCCCGAACGTCATCATCCCGCTGTCGGATTCTCGCGAGGCTCGGATTCTATCGCGAGACTCGGATTCTATATAAGGAGCCACGCGTTGCCGCCATTTTCACACGTGCATTGAGATTGATAGGGAGAGGACGTGGCTGGCGTCCTCTCCGTTTAGAGTAGACTAGAGAGTAGTAGAGACACTTGATTTACTAATTTTGGGGAGCATATTAGGAGTACTACTTGCTGATAGTGTGACCAGTGACCACCAGTTTAATTAATCCGTTCTCTGCCTGAAAAAAAACGATACACAGTGTGACACAGTCACATACCATATCTGTGCTCAGCCTCAGTGTGCCCTCAGTGTGCTGCATCATCTATGTAATACTGTATATCTGACTGTGCTGAGTGCTCACTGCTCACACAGCTTAATTGTGGGGGAGACTGGGGAGCAGTTATAGCAGGAGTACATATTTTAACAGTGCACACTTTTGCTGCCAGAGTGCCACTGCCAGTGTGACTGACTAGTGACCACTGACCACCAGTATATTGTGATTGTCTGCCTGAAAAAGTTAAACACTCGTCGTGTGGTGTTTTTATTCTATAAACGCATTCTGCTGACAGTGTCCAGCAGGTCCGTCATTATATAATATATACCTGTCCGGCTGCAGTAGTGATATATATATATATTTTTTATATCATTATCATCCAGTCTATATTAGCACTGCAGCAGACGCAGTACGGTAGTCCACGGCTGTAGCTACCTGTGTGTCGGCAGTCGCTCGTCCATCCATAATTGTATACCACCTACCCGTGGTGTTTTTTTTTTTCTATCTTCTTGATACTAGTAGCTTACTTTAGGAGTCTGCAGTGCTGAGCTGACAGTGTCCAGCAGGTCCGTCATTATATAATATATACCTGTCCGGCTGCAGTAGTGATATATATATATTTTTTATATCATTATCATCCAGTCTATATTAGCAGCAGACGCAGTACGGTAGTCCACGGCTGTAGCTACCTCTGTGTCGGCAGTCGCTCGTCCATCCATAATTGTATACCACCTACCCGTGGTGTTTTTTTTTTCTATCTTCTTGATACTAGTAGCTTACTTTAGGAGTCTGCAGTGCTGAGCTGACAGTGTCCAGCAGGTCCGTCATTATATAATATATACCTGTCCGGCTGCAGTAGTGATATATATATATATTTTTTATATTATTATCATCCAGTCTATATTAGCAGCAGACGCAGTACGGTAGTCCACGGCTGTAGCTACCTCTGTGTCGGCAGTCGCTCGTCCATCCATAATTGTATACCACCTACCCGTGGTGTTTTTTTTTTTCTATCTTCTTGATACTAGTAGCTTACTTTAGGAGTCTGTAGTGCTGAGCTGACAGTGTCCAGCAGGTCCGTCATTATATAATATATACCTGTCCGGCTGCAGTAGTGATATATATATATTTTTTATATCATTATCATCCAGTCTATATTAGCAGCAGACGCAGTACGGTAGTCCACGGCTGTAGCTACCTCTGTGTCGGCAGTCGCTCGTCCATCCATAATTGTATACCACCTACCTGTGGTGTTTTTTTTTTTCTATCTTCTTGATACTACTAGTAGCTTACTTTAGGAGTCTGCAGTGCTGAGCTGACAGTGTCCAGCAGGTCCGTCATTATATAATATATACCTGTCCGGCTGCAGTAGTGATATATATATATTTTATATCTCATTATCATCCAGTCTATATTAGCAGCAGACGCAGTACGGTAGTCCACGGCTGTAGCTACCTCTGTGTCGGCAGTCGCTCGTCCATCCATAATTGTATACCACCTACCTGTGGTGGTTTTTTTTTTTTCTATCTTCTTGATACTACTAGTAGCTTACTTTAGGAGTCTGCAGTGCTGAGCTGACAGTGTCCAGCAGGTCCGTCATTATATAATATATACCTGTCCGGCTGCAGTAGTGATATATATATATATTTTATATCTCATTATCATCCAGTCTATATTAGCAGCAGACGCAGTACGGTAGACCACGGCTATAGCTACCTCTGTGTCGGCAGTCGCTCGTCCATCCATAATTGTATACCACCTACCCGTGGTGTTTTTTTTTCTTCTATCTTCTTGATACTAGTAGCTTACTTTAGGAGTCTGCAGTGCTGAGCTGACAGTGTCCAGCAGGTCCGTCATTATATAATATATACCTGTCCGGCTGCAGTAGTGATATATATATATATATTTTTTAAATCATTATCATCCAGTCTATATTAGCAGCAGACGCAGTACGGTAGTCCACGGCTGTAGCTACCTCTGTGTCGGCAGTCGCTCGTCCATCCATAATTGTATACCACCTACCTGTGGTGTTTTTTTTTTCTATCTTCTTGATACTAGTAGCTTACTTTAGGAGTCTGCAGTGCTGAGCTGACAGTGTCCAGCAGGTCCGTCATTATATAATATATACCTGTCCGGCTGCAGTAGTGATATATATATATATTTTTTATATCATTATCATCCAGTCTATATTAGCAGCAGACGCAGTACGGTAGTCCACGGCTGTAGCTACCTCTGTGTCGGCAGTCGCTCGTCCATCCATAATTGTATACCACCTACCCGTGGTGTTTTTTTTTTCTATCTTCTTGATACTAGTAGCTTACTTTAGGAGTCTGCAGTGCTGAGCTGACAGTGTCCAGCAGGTCCGTCATTATATAATATATACCTGTCCGGCTGCAGTAGTGATATATATATATATTTTTTATATTATTATCATCCAGTCTATATTAGCAGCAGACGCAGTACGGTAGTCCACGGCTGTAGCTACCTCTGTGTCGGCAGTCGCTCGTCCATCCATAATTGTATACCACCTACCCGTGGTGTTTTTTTTTTTCTATCTTCTTGATACTAGTAGCTTACTTTAGGAGTCTGTAGTGCTGAGCTGACAGTGTCCAGCAGGTCCGTCATTATATAATATATACCTGTCCGGCTGCAGTAGTGATATATATATATTTTTTATATCATTATCATCCAGTCTATATTAGCAGCAGACGCAGTACGGTAGTCCACGGCTGTAGCTACCTCTGTGTCGGCAGTCGCTCGTCCATCCATAATTGTATACCACCTACCTGTGGTGTTTTTTTTTTTCTATCTTCTTGATACTACTAGTAGCTTACTTTAGGAGTCTGCAGTGCTGAGCTGACAGTGTCCAGCAGGTCCGTCATTATATAATATATACCTGTCCGGCTGCAGTAGTGATATATATATATTTTATATCTCATTATCATCCAGTCTATATTAGCAGCAGACGCAGTACGGTAGTCCACGGCTGTAGCTACCTCTGTGTCGGCAGTCGCTCGTCCATCCATAATTGTATACCACCTACCTGTGGTGGTTTTTTTTTTTTCTATCTTCTTGATGCTACTAGTAGCTTACTTTAGGAGTCTGCAGTGCTGAGCTGACAGTGTCCAGCAGGTCCGTCATTATATAATATATACCTGTCCGGCTGCAGTAGTGATATATATATATATTTTATATCTCATTATCATCCAGTCTATATTAGCAGCAGACGCAGTACGGTAGACCACGGCTATAGCTACCTCTGTGTCGGCAGTCGCTCGTCCATCCATAATTGTATACCACCTACCCGTGGTGTTTTTTTTTCTTCTATCTTCTTGATACTAGTAGCTTACTTTAGGAGTCTGCAGTGCTGAGCTGACAGTGTCCAGCAGGTCCGTCATTATATAATATATACCTGTCCGGCTGCAGTAGTGATATATATATATATATTTTTTAAATCATTATCATCCAGTCTATATTAGCAGCAGACGCAGTACGGTAGTCCACGGCTGTAGCTACCTCTGTGTCGGCAGTCGCTCGTCCATCCATAATTGTATACCACCTACCTGTGGTGTTTTTTTTTTTCTATCTTCTTGATACTAGTAGCTTACTTTAGGAGTCTGCAGTGCTGAGCTGACAGTGTCCAGCAGGTCCGTCATTATATAATATATACCTGTCCGGCTGCAGTAGTGATATATATATATATTTTTTATATCATTATCATCCAGTCTATATTAGCAGCAGACGCAGTACGGTAGTCCACGGCTGTAGCTACCTCTGTGTCGGCAGTCGTTCGTCCATCCATAAGTATACTAGTATCCATCCATCTCCATTGTTTACCTGAGGTGCCTTTTAGTTGTGCCTATTAAAATATGGAGAACAAAAATGTTGAGGTTCCAAAAATAGGGAAAGATCAAGATCGACTTCCACCTCGTGCTGAAGCTGCTGCCACTAGTCATGGCCGAGACGATGAAATGCCAGCAACGTCGTCTGCCAAGGCCGATGCCCAATGTCATAGTACAGAGCATGTAAAATCCAAAACACCAAATATCAGTAAAAAAAGGACTCAAAAATCTAAAATAAAATTGTCGGAGGAGAAGCGTAAACTTGCCAATATGCCATTTACCACACGGAGTGGCAAGGAACGGCTGAGGCCCTGGCCTATGTTCATGGCTAGTGGTTCAGCTTCACATGAGGATGGAAGCACTCAGCCTCTCGCTAGAAAAATGAAAAGACTCAAGCTGGCAAAAGCACAGCAAAGAACTGTGCGCTCTTCGAAATCACAAATCCACAAGGAGAGTCCAATTGTGTCGTTTGCGATGCCTGACCTTCCCAACACTGGACG
The DNA here is from genome assembly GCF_028390025.1 of Pseudophryne corroboree. NCBI lineage: Eukaryota > Metazoa > Chordata > Amphibia > Anura > Myobatrachidae > Pseudophryne > Pseudophryne corroboree. The sequence goes on from NC_086447.1 coordinate 763,206,978, forward strand.
TGAAGAGCATGCGCCTTCCACCATTTGCACGCCCCCTGCAAGTGCTGGAAGGAGCACCCGCAGTCCAGTTCCTGATAGTCAGATTGAAGATGTCAGTGTTGAAGTACACCAGGATGAGGAGGATATGGGTGTTGCTGGCGCTGGGGAGGAAATTGACCAGGAGGATTCTGATGGTGAGGTGGTTTGTTTAAGTCAGGCACCCGGGGAGACACCTGTTGTCTGTGGGAGGAATAGGGCCATTGACATGCCTGGTGAAAATACCAAAAAAATCAGCTCTTCGGTGTGGAAGTATTTCAACAGAAATGCGGACAACATTTGTCAAGCCGTGTGTTGCCTTTGTCAAGCTGTAATAAGTAGGGGTAAGGACGTTAACCACCTCGGAACATCCTCCCTTATACGTCACCTGCAGCGCATTCATCATAAGTCAGTGACAAGTTCAAAAACTTTGGGCGACAGCGGAAGCAGTCCACTGACCAGTAAATCCCTTCCTCTTGTAACCAAGCTCACGCAAACCACCCCACCAACTCCCTCAGTGTCAATTTCCTCCTTCCCCAGGAATGCCAATAGTCCTGCAGGCCATGTCACTGCCACTGGCAATTCTGACGAGTCCTCTCCTGCCTGGGATTCCTCCGATGCATCCTTGCGTGTAACGCCTACTGCTGCTGGCGCTGCTGTTGTTGCTGCTGGGAATCGATGGTCATCCCAGAGGGGAAGTCGTACTCGTAAGACCACTTTTACTACTTCCACCAAGCAATTGACTGTCCAACAGTCCTTTGCGAGGAAGATGAAATATCACAGCAGTCATCCTGCTGCAAAGCGGATAACTGAGGCCTTGGCATCCTGGGCGGTGAGAAACGTGGTTCCGGTATCCATCATTACTGCAGAGGCAACTAGAGACTTGTTGGAGGTACTGTGTCCCCGGTACCAAATACCATCTAGGTTCCATTTCTCTAGGCAGGCGATACCGAAAATGTACACAGACCTCAGAAAAAGACTCACCAGTGTCCTAAAAAATGCAGTTGTACCCAATGTCCACTTAACCACGGACATGTGGACAAGTGGAGCAGGGCAGGCTCAGGAATATATGACTGTGACAGCCCACTGGGTAGATGTATGGACTCCCGCCGCAAGAACAGCAGCGGCGGCACCAGTAGCAGCATCTCGCAAACGCCAACTTGTTCCTAGGCAGGCTACGCTTTGTATCACCGCTTTCCAGAATACGCACACAGCTAAAAACCTCTTACGGTAACTGAGGAAGATCATCGCAAAATGGCTTACCCCAATTGGACTCTCCTGTGGATTTGTGGCATCGGACAACGCCAGCAATATTGTGTGTGCATTAAATCTGGGCAAATTCCAGCACGTCCCATGTTTTGCACATACCTTGAATTTGGTGGTGCAGAATTATTTAAAAAACGAGAGGGGTGTGCAAAAGATGCTGTCGGTGGCCAGAAGAATTGCGGGACACTTTCGGCGTACAGGCACCACGTACAGAAGACTGGAGCACCACCAAAAACGCCTGAACCTGCCCTGCCATCATCTGAACGAAAAAAGATTTGTTGTGGGGGAAATAGCGCACTGAGCTACCTGTCTAGTGGTATAATAAAAATGCAGAAACCGGATTAAAGAATCTTTAATTTTAATGATATCTAATGTTAACCATTGCTTGTTGAATTTTAAACTTATCAAAATAACAGACGCCCGGCGGTGCTCCCTTGAGTTGTTAAGGACACATTAGTTAATGAGCAAAAGAGAAAAGACAACTCCTTTTTATGGGGCACTCATTAGTAGTAATCTAAAACATAACTTTTATTGAACACGGACTCACATTTGACAAACGACATAAAACACTTAATTTATGGGGATGTTAATGGTATAACTGGCTATATTAATTACGTCTACCCCCTGCAGATAATTTATAATTCCTTTAATCTGACAAATCACACAGCACTGCCTCCATATGGCTAATTAATTCACCCAATGGGGTAATGAATCAATAACTGTTGTGTGAAAAAGATTTTTTTTATTAATGAAGATAAAGGTCAGAAGGAAGATAGGGAGGACTAGATGATAATGCCTGGTTTCTGCTTTTGAAGATCTGCTTGAAAAGCATCGAATCCTCAATGAGAGAACCAACTGGAGCATATAGCATCACTCCCAAGACCTGTATCTGCTGTTAACTCCACCTAACCAAACTGAGGCAGAGTTAATGAGAGTGCAGGGGAGAAGTCCCTAGCCAGTGTTAGATAGCTGTGATACTGACTGTTTTCTAACCCTTACTTTTAACAAATGCAACATTCACTTAGGGTGTCACCCTCTTGTGTATATTCACAGTGAATTTGTATAACATTTAGTGAAAGGACACTCAAAAGAACAAAAATTGCTTTAGTATCTATCCGTAGCACATTCATTAGGTTGGTTTCTAGGAAATACAGCTTTCATATGCAGTGACACCCAGGATGTCTACTGTCCCCAATCTTATCTAATGACATCGAATTGAGGATGAGAGAGTCCTAATGGGTGTGAGTGCAATATGAAAATAGTGTGCTTCTGCTGTCGTTGTCTCAATAAATGAGTCAAGCCGATGAGAGAGCACTTAAAAAGGGAAAATAAAGATGAAAATATAAAATTATATATTATGTGTTTCAGGTAGTGCTGTCAATAAAGTATATATTTTTTTAGTGTGTTTACTACATATCATAAATGCAAAGGGATTATCTCAGTATCAACCGTTTTTCACCTTCCCATATAACTACCCAACAAATTATACATTAATCAATTGAGTACATGATTTATGTGGTATATTTGGTACCCACACAGTAAAGATTATATCCAATAAAAACACATTTGCATTATATTTGCTCTAATCAAAATAATTTGCATCTTGTTTGCAAAAAGCGGCATTGTGCATGTGGATGTGACCCTAATAGCTCGTACCACAGTAAGAACAGCACCCTACTGATTAATTAATCCACAATAACCCACTTTGTTACTGATGGTAAATTAATTGCTAAATAATTATGCATATCATTGCCAATAAGTAATAAAGTAATAAAGTGAGAGTAGGGAATGTTGTTACTTATCCTCTGTGTATTCTTATCGATTCCCCTCTGCTGCTATCAGTGTGCGGCTCCTCACTAATCGTTTGGCTCGGAAGCCGTGATCCCAGGGAATGTAGAGACTGCTGTCACCGACATGTACCTCCCTTCAGGATATCCTTGGTCTAGGACGTCCTCGGTATAGCCGGTCACAGTCAAATGCCTGGCGTCCGAGACCGCCGCGGGCAGCGTGCAGCCCGTAGTTCCCGCTAGATCAGTGTATGGAAGCAGGAGAGGCAATTTTCGGGTAACATCCACATACGCCGTTAACCCGCCGTTAACCCTCCCTTCAGGATATCCTTGGTCTAGGACGTCCTCGGTATGGCTGGTCACAGTCAAATGCCTGGCGTCCGAGACCACCGCGGGCAGCGTGCAGCCCGTCGTTGCCGCTAGATCAGTGTATGGAAGCAGGAGAGGCAATTTTCGGGTAACATCCACATGCGCCGTTAACCCGCCGTTAACCCAACGTGCACGTTTCACCTGGACGGCTTCGTCAGGGGTAATGAAGCTATACCTGCTGGTCGTCTTATTTACCTGAAAAGGTGTAGCTCATTTGGCCAATCATTACTATCCTACGATCTGCTTCAATGTGGATTGAGTTAATTCATTTAACCTTGCTGCATTATGGGATTTGTAGTTTTAGGTCCCCATACATATTCTGTGATTACTATAATTATGGGTATGGTGCCTGATCCCGACAGCTAAATGGAACGCAAATTAACATATAATAAAGTTCACAATGTAGCAATGTGATTGAATTAAGAGTTACAAAAATTGTAAATATATAAGGATACCAACAACTACATTAAACAATATACAAAATGAATATTTTATGTATATATATACAAAGAGTATAATACAAAAATTATAATAATAATTCTGAACGCACAAAATCCAAAAAGAAAAACAGAACAGTTACCAAGAAATATTAAATATAATGAGATAGAAAAATAAAAATATAGAGATATAAAAAACCCCAATTTAATCATTATTGAGAGAAAATATTTATTAATTTATTCATATTAATTATCCTATATATTTGTTTTAGAGACTAATTGATTACACTTTACTAATAAATCTGTTGAGACATTTACGTATAAAGTCATATCCACCTCTTACATCGTATATATGATTTTACTAGTTCACATACTGATCCAATATAACTGGGAAATAGATCCACAGCAATTATTCGAAAGTAACAATCATAATGTAGCCAATAGTTCATAGCTACTTTGTACTTTCTGCTCAGTCCTTAAATAATGGTATCTCTGTTTTCAGACACCCCATCAGATATATAGATCTAGGATTGCATATTTCTTAAATATTGTGGTTTCATCCATGATAAGAATGTCTCCTGCGATGTTGGTATATTAGTATTATTTATGCGTATGGTTTCGCACTACATCGACTTGTAGACTCTGTAGAAAGCTGTTATTAATGAAGTTTCATGAACAGAGAAAAAATTCAGACCGTGAGAGTTTATCTCTGGTCTTAGGAGGCGAAGAGATGTGTGAATGGACTGAGGTGGAATTGAGGGCCTTGTCAGATCTAGAAGAACTGTCAGATCCTATGGACCTGAGGCAGATGGATGATACTCAGGAAGGCAGTAAAAGTCGTCCGACCTGTAAAAAGAAATCGACTTTTTACCCACAAGAGATCTTGTGCCCAGCTGTCAAAATCTTCAGAGAAATGGTATCCAAGGATTTGGATGACTTGGAATTGTCACAGAGAACAAGACCCATTCTGGGGGATAATCTTACTAGAAGAGAGAAAGAAGCACTGAGGGACATACGAACTTGGGAAGATACGATAATAAAACAATCTGACAAGGGTGGAAACGTAGTCCTTTGGTCTAAGGACAAATATATCAAAGAGGCTTTGAGACAATTACAGGATACCTCATGCTATACGCGTTTGATCTTTAATCCCACTGATAATTATCTCCATCTTTACAAGAAAATGATTGAGAAAGCCTTAAAAGATGGTACTATTACTAAACAAGAACATACCTTCTTAACAGTTGAAAACCCAAAAGTTCCAACATTTTATATGCTCCCTAAGATCCATAAGAACAGGGACCTTCCGTCAGGTCGACCTATAGTATCCGGAATTGGTAGACTTGGCGAACAGGCTAGTATCTTTTTGGATCTGCATTTAAGAGAACACGTGGTAAGTCTACCATCCTATGTTCAAGATACATCGGATGTCCTACGGAAGATACAAGACATCCGAGTGGAGCATGAACACCTTCTAGTTTCCCTTGATGTAGAATCGTTATATACGAGCATTAATCATCAGGACGGGTTGTCAGCAGTACAGTATTTTCTAGATATGAAGGATACTGAGGACTTCAATATTTTCTTGATTGATCTGTTGAGATTCGTCCTTATGAGAAATTACTTTACTTTCGCAGATGCCTTCTACTTACAAACCCGTGGAACTGCGATGGGTGCGGCTTGCGCACCCACGTATGCGAACATCTACCTAGGATGGTGGGAACGTGAGATCGTTTTCACAGAAAACAATGAAAAGTACACGCGATTCATTACAGTCTGGCTCAGGTACATTGACGATGTCCTGATGATTTGGAGCAATACAGAGGGACTGTTGAGAGAATTTATTGGACATCTCAACAATAACCATCTGAACCTGAGATTAACATCGGATATCAGTAAGGATTCAATTACATTCTTGGACTTAAAAATTATTAAAAATGAAGAAGGAGAACTGACCACGGATCTTTTTAGAAAGACCACAGCAACAAATAGTGTTCTTCATAGAAATAGTAGTCATTTTCCACCGACGATTAGAAATTTACCGAAAGGTGAATTTTTGAGGTTACGCCAGAATTGCTCTAATATGGAAACCTTTAAAAGTAGAAGCAAAGAACTGGGCAAGCGCCTAAGAGAAAGGGGATATAGTAACAGAAGTATAAAAAAGGCAATGTATATTACTTCCAAAATCTCAAGGGAGGAGCTAATCTTCCCCAAGAATAAAGCCAAATCCAGTACAACAAATCAGATTAGATTTGTGGGTGATTTTTGCCACGAATGGCAGGAGATAGTGAACATCACACAACAACACTGGTCAGTTTTACATACTGATAGAGATCTGAGTCGACAACTTGCCTCAAAACCAACTATGAGCTGGAGGAGATCTCAAAATTTGAGAGACATTCTGGTAGACAGCCATTTTGAAAGGATATCAAGAAAAACACCTACAATCGAGGGGTCCTTCCCGTGTGGAAGCTGTAAGGCATGCCAGTACATGGCTAAGACGAAATACACCTATGATAGACAAGGCAATAAGGTGGAAATCAGATCTTTTATCAATTGTAATACCATGGGAGTTATATATTGCCAGCTATGTGAATGTGGAATGAAATATGTCGGAATGACATCAAGAGCTTTGAAACAGAGAGTTCTGGAACATATCGGGAATATAAGGAACATAACCACTGATCTAAATAGGATGAAAAAACTTTCCCCTGTAGCAAGACATATGCATATTAAACATGGAGGTTGTGGCAAGAATCTGAAAGTCTTTGGCCTAGAAAAGATCCATCTAGGCATTAGGGGAGGAGATCTTAATAAGATACTCCTTCAGCAGGAGAGTAAATGGATATTTAGACTGGGGACTTTGAGTCCGGATGGGCTTAATGAAAGTCAAAACTATGGAGCCTTTCTTTAAATACACACTGGCTTCTCTTATATTGTGTGCCCCTTTTTTCTCCCCCCTTTATGGTGATCACTATCCTTACATATGGGTGGGTATTCACATGCATACACATATATGCAGGTATATGTATGTGGATGTATACATGGGAGGATCCTTGTATAATGATTTATAAACAGGCATGGACCCTTTTCTATACACTTTCCATGCATTTATATTTTATATTTTCCCAGTAATTTTCACGAATCCTCTACTAAACTAATAGGTAAGACCTTTAATCTTTAATAATTTTCTGTGGGTGATTATCCAACAAGTCGATGTAGTGCGAAACCATACGCATAAATAATACTAATATACCAACATCGCAGGAGACATTCTTATCATGGATGAAACCACAATATTTAAGAAATATGCAATCCTAGATCTATATATCTGATGGGGTGTCTGAAAACAGAGAAGAGATACCATTATTTAAGGACTGAGCAGAAAGTACAAAGTAGCTATGAACTATTGGCTACATTATGATTGTTACTTTCGAATAATTGCTGTGGATCTATTTCCCAGTTATATTGGATCAGTATGTGAACTAGTAAAATCATATATACGATGTAAGAGGTGGATATGACTTTATACGTAAATGTCTCAACAGATTTATTAGTAAAGTGTAATCAATTAGTCTCTAAAATAAATATATAGGATAATTAATATGAATAAATTAATAAATATTTTCTCTCAATAATGATTAAATTGGGGTTTTTTATATCTCTATATTTTTATTTTTCTATCTCATTATATTTAATATTTCTTGGTAACTGTTCTGTTTTTCTTTTTGGATTTTGTGCGTTCAGAATTATTATTATAATTTTTGTATTATACTCTTTGTATATATATACATAAAATATTCATTTTGTATATTGTTTAATGTAGTTGTTGGTATCCTTATTTATTTACAATTTTTGTAACTCTTAATTCAATCACATTGCTACATTGTGAACTTTATTATATGTTAATTTGCGTTCCATTTAGCTGTCGGGATCAGGCACCATACCCATAATTATAGTAATCACAGAATATGTATGGGGACCTAAAACTACAAATCCCATAATGCAGCAAGGTTAAATGAATTAACTCAATCCACATTGAAGCAGATCGTAGGATAGTAATGATTGGCCAAATGAGCTACACCTTTTCAGGTAAATAAGACGACCAGCAGGTATAGCTTCATTACCCCTGACGAAGCCGTCCAGGTGAAACGTGCACGTTGGGTTAACGGCGGGTTAACGGCGCATGTGGATGTTACCCGAAAATTGCCTCTCCTGCTTCCATACACTGATCTAGCGGCAACGACGGGCTGCACGCTGCCCGCGGTGGTCTCGGACGCCAGGCATTTGACTGTGACCAGCCATACCGAGGACGTCCTAGACCAAGGATATCCTGAAGGGAGGGTTAACGGTGGGTTAACGGCGTATGTGGATGTTACCCGAAAATTGCCTCTCCTGCTTCCATACACTGATCTAGCGGGAACTACGGGCTGCACGCTGCCCGCGGCGGTCTCGGACGCCAGGCATTTGACTGTGACCGGCTATACCGAGGACGTCCTAGACCAAGGATATCCTGAAGGGAGGTACATGTCGGTGACAGCAGTCTCTACATTCCCTGGGATCACGGCTTCCGAGCCAAACGATTAGTGAGGAGCCGCACACTGATAGCAGCAGAGGGGAATCGATAAGAATACACAGAGGATAAGTAACAACATTCCCTACTCTCACTTTATTACTTTATTACTTATTGGCAATGATATGCATAATTATTTAGCAATTAATTTACCATCAGTAACAAAGTGGGTTATTGTGGATTAATTAATCAGTAGGGTGCTGTTCTTACTGTGGTACGAGCTATTAGGGTCACATCCACATGCACAATGCCGCTTTTTGCAAACAAGATGCAAATTATTTTGATTAGAGCAAATATAATGCAAATGTGTTTTTATTGGATATAATCTTTACTGTGTGGGTACCAAATATACCACATAAATCATGTACTCAATTGATTAATGTATAATTTGTTGGGTAGTTATATGGGAAGGTGAAAAACGGTTGATACTGAGATAATCCCTTTGCATTTATGATATGTAGTAAACACACTCAAAAAATATATACTTTATTGACAACACTACCTGAAACACATAATATATAATTTTATATTTTCATCTTTATTTTCCCTTTTTAAGTGCTCTCTCATCGGCTTGACTCATTTATTGAGACAACGACAGCAGAAGCACACTATTTTCATATTGCACTCACACCCATTAAGACTCTCTCATCCTCAATTCGATGTCATTAGATAAGATTGGGGACAGTAGACATCCTGGGTGTCACTGCATATGAAAGCTGTATTTCCTAGAAACCAACCTAATGAATGTGCTACGGATAGATACTAAAGCAATTTTTGTTCTTTTGAGTGTCCTTTCACTAAATGTTATACAAATTCACTGTGAATATACACAAGAGGGTGACACCCTAAGTGAATGTTGCATTTGTTAAAAGTAAGGGTTAGAAAACAGTCAGTATCACAGCTATCTAACACTGGCTAGGGACTTCTCCCCTGCACTCTCATTAACTCTGCCTCAGTTTGGTTAGGTGGAGTTAACAGCAGATACAGGTCTTGGGAGTGATGCTATATGCTCCAGTTGGTTCTCTCATTGAGGATTCGATGCTTTTCAAGCAGATCTTCAAAAGCAGAAACCAGGCATTATCATCTAGTCCTCCCTATCTTCCTTCTGACCTTTATCTTCATTAATAAAAAAATCTTTTTCACACAACAGTTATTGATTCATTACCCCATTGGGTGAATTAATTAGCCATATGGAGGCAGTGCTGTGTGATTTGTCAGATTAAAGGAATTATAAATTATCTGCAGGGGGTAGACGTAATTAATATAGCCAGTTATACCATTAACATCCCCATAAATTAAGTGTTTTATGTCGTTTGTCAAATGTGAGTCCGTGTTCAATAAAAGTTATGTTTTAGATTACTACTAATGAGTGCCCCATAAAAAGGAGTTGTCTTTTCTCTTTTGCTCATTAACTAATCTGCCATCATCTGAAGCAAGAAGTGGTAACGAGGTGGAATTCAACCCTCTATATGCTTCAGAGGTTGAAGGAGCAGCAAAAGGCCATTCAAGCCTATACAACTGAGCACGATATAGGAGGTGGAATGCACCTGTCTCAAGCACAGTGGTGAATGATTTCAACGTTGTGCAAGGTTCTGCAACCTTTTGAACTTGCCACACGTGAAGTCAGTTCAGACACTGCCAGCCTGAGTCAGGTCATTCCCCTCATCAGGCTTTTGCAGAAAAAGCTGGAGACATTGAAGGAGGCGCTAACACAGAGCGATTCCGCTAGGCATGTGGGACTTGTGGATGGAGCCCTTAATTCGCTTAACAAGGATTCACGGGTGGTCAATCTGTTGAAATCAGAGCACTACATTTTGGCCACCGTGCTCGATCCTAGATTTAAAACCTACCTTGGATCTCTCTTTCCGGCAGACACAAGTCTGTTGGGGTTCAAAGAACTGCTGGTGACAAAATTGTCAAGTCAAGCGGAACGCGACCTGTCAACATCTCCTCCTTCACATTCTCCCGCAACTGAGGGTGCGAGGAAAAGGCTCAGAATTCCGAGCCCACCCGCTGGCGGTGATGCAGGGCAGTCTGGAGCGACTGCTGATGCTGACATCTGGTCCGGACTGAAGGACCTGACAACGATTACGGACATGTCGTCTACTGTCACTGCATATGATTCTCTCCCCATTGAAAGAATGGTGGAGGATTATATGAGTGACCGCATCCAAGTAGGCACGTCAGACAGTCCGTACTTATACTGGCAGGAAAAAGAGGCAATTTGGAGGCCCTTGCACAAACTGGCTTTATTCTACCTAAGTTGCCCTCCCACAAGTGTGTACTCCGAAAGAGTGTTTAGTGCCGCCGCTCACCTTGTCAGCAATCGGCGTACGAGGTTACATCCAGAAAATGTGGAGAAGATGATGTTCATTAAAATGAATTATAATCAATTCCTCCGTGGAGACATTCACCAGCAGCAATTGCCTCCACAAAGTACACAGGGAGCTGAGATGGTGGATTCCAGTGGGGACGAATTGATAATCTGTGAGGAAGGGGATGTACACGGTGATATATCGGAGGATGATGATGAGGTGGACATCTTGCCTCTGTAGAGCCAGTTTGTGCAAGGAGAGATTAATTGCTTCTTTTTTGGTGGGGGTCCAAACCAACCCGTCATTTCAGTCACAGTCGTGTGGCAGACCCTGTCACTGAAATGATGGGTTGGTTAAAGTGTGCATGTCCTGTTTATACAACATAAGGGTGGGTGGGAGGGCCCAAGGACAATTCCATCTTGCACCTCTTTTTTCTTTCATTTTTCTTTGCGTCATGTGCTGTTTGGGGGGTGTTTTTTGGAAGGGCCATCCTGCGTGACACTGCAGTGCCACTCCTAGATGGGCCAGGTGTTTGTGTCGGCCACTAGGGTCGCTTAGCTTACTCACACAGCTACCTCATTGCGCCTCTTTTTTTCTTTGCGTCATGTGCTGTTTGGGGAGTGTTTTTTGGAAGGGCCATCCTGCGTGACACTGCAGTGACACTCCTAGATGGGCCAGGTGTTTGTGTCGGCCACTAGGGTCGCTTAGCTTACTCACACAGCTACCTCATTGCGCCTCTTTTTTTCTTTGCGTCATGTGCTGTTTGGGGAGTGTTTTTTGGAAGGGCCATCCTGCGTGACACTGCAGTGCCACTCCTAGATGGGCCAGGTGTTTGTGTCGGCCACTAGGGTCGCTTAGCTTACTCACACAGCTACCTCATTGCGCCTCTTTTTTTCTTTGCGTCATGTGCTGTTTGGGGAGTGTTTTTTGGAAGGGCCATCCTGCGTGACACTGCAGTGCCACTCCTAGATGGGCCAGGTGTTTGTGTCGGCCACTAGGGTCGCTTAGCTTACTCACACAGCTACCTCATTGCGCCTCTTTTTTTCTTTGCGTCATGTGCTGTTTGGGGAGTGTTTTTTGGAAGGGCCGTCCTGCGTGACACTGCAGTGCCACTCCTAGATGGGCCAGGTGTTTGTGTCGGCCACTTGGGTTGCTCAGCTTAGCCATCCAGCGACCTCGGTGCAAATTTTAGGACTAAAAATAATATTGTGAGGTGTGAGGTGTTCAGAATAGACTGAAAATGAGTGGAAATTATGGTTATTGAGGTTAATAATACTTTGGGCTCAAAATGACCCCCAAATTCTATGATTTAAGCTGTTTTTTAGGGTTTTTTGAAAAAAACACCCGAATCCAAAACACACCCGAATCCGACAAAAAAAATTCGGTGAGGTTTTGCCAAAACGCGTTCGAACCCAAAACACGGCCGCGGAACCGAACCCAAAACCAAAACACAAAACCCGAAAAATTTCCGGTGCTCATCACTAGTATTGAGGCAAGATGTATGAGGAGTGGACACATATATAGCTTGAAAGTATCAATATAGGCTCAGCACAGGAGTGAGAAAACCCTCAGTGGCAAAGTGATTATAAGGGCCATCCGAACCAATAAACTAACAATATATAGAGAATGAAAAAGTCCACTATCCACTCATTACAATCTCACAAAAGCATTTTTAATGAGAATATAATTTTATGGACATACAGTATTCAAGTGTTTTATTTCCAGCTGTTCGTTAAACGGATTATTCCTGCTAACCAATAATTCAACAAATTTAGAGCCAAGAACATCTCCAACTTGTTAATTAGCTACTGCATTTCCTGATTAGTTAAATTGACAACTAATTACCTGAAAATCAATTAGGATACATTAAATCATCAACTGTTTATACAAATTTAATCAGAAAGCTAAACTATTGTGTTTCTAAATTCACAGAAACACAGATAAACAATATATTTTTGTGTACATTCAGGAGGAAGCTATTGTCCTGCAATCAAAAGAGCTTAGGTAGGTCAAAGTGTACAGTGTTCTCAAACTAAATTCCAACCTAAAATGTACAATAATGACAAATATGATTTTTCTAAAGATCGAATATCGACATGTATCCAACAAAGACAAGCTACCCAAATCAGAGGATATAATAGAGGCTGTGTTGAAAGCAATTCACCACAGTCAGAGGTAACACAGCCTAGACCAGACTTAGGCATAGTCAGTCCGACCATAGAGTCTTGCCAAACATCTCCATAGTCTTGCACCTACAAAAGGATGTACACTGGAAATGGTCAACAGGTTGTGAATAAGCATTCTTGGGGAACAAAAAATTGATAACATTTGACAAAGTCTTTACTCGATTTTACCTTCAGATCCCTATTAGGCCTGCATGAGATGATATATCTTACAGTATAGAGACAGGCTTGTCATACACCTTGAAAAATGGAACTGGATTGTCAATAGCATATGCATCATGGTCTTTAACAGAGAATATACTGCAGATATGTGCCAGGTACATGTGTATTTGCCCATCACATATTTCTGAATAGAGCCTTTGCAGCAATATAAAGCTATAAAGTGAGTGCTGGTTCTGCAGCAATATAAAGTAGAGATGAGCGGGTTCGGTTCCTTGGGATCCGAATCCCCCGAACTTCACCTATTTTACACGGTTCCGAGGCAGCCTCGGATCTTCACGCCTTGCTCGGTTAACCAGAACGTGCCCGAACGCCATCATCCCGCTGTCGGATTCTCGCGAGATTCGTATTCTATATAAGGAGCCGCACGTCGCCGCCATTTTCACTCGTGCTTTGGAGATTGAACGGAGAGGACGTGGCTGCATTCTCTCCCTGAAAAGCTCCGTAATCTGTGCTCAGTGTGCTGCAAATATCTGTGCTCAGTGTGCTGCAAATAATCTGTGCTCAGTGTGCTGAAAATATCTACGTTCTCTGCCTGAAAACGCTCCACATCTGTGCTCAGTGTGCTGCAAATATCTGATCAGTGTGCTGTATTGTGGGGACTGGGGACCACCAGTATATACTTTTCTATAGCTTCTATACTGCTTGTCAGGACACACATGGGTCACAGTTACACCACTCTGTACTGATATATACAATAATATATATACTTTTCTATAGCTACTATACTGCTTGTCAGGACACATGGGTCACTGTTACACCACTCTGTACTGATATACAGTAATTTATATACTTTTCTATAGCTTCTATACTGCTTGTCAGGACACATGGGTCACAGTTACACTGCTCTACTGATATATACAATAATATATATACTTTTCTATAGCTACTATACTGCTTGTCAGGACACATGGGTCACTGTTACACCACTCTGTACTGATATACAGTAATTTATATACTTTTCTATAGCCTCTATACTGCTTGTCAGGACACATGTGTCACAGTTACACCGCTCTGTACTGATATACAGTAATTTATATACTTTTCTATAGCTTCTATACTGCTTGTCAGGACACATGGGTCACAGTTACACCGCTCTGTACTGATATACAGTAATATATATACTTTTCTATAGCTTCTATACTGCTTGTCAGGACACATGGGTCACAGTTACACTGCTCTGTACTGATATACAGTAATTTATATACTTTTCTATAGCTTCTATACTGCTTGTCAGGACACATATGTCACAGTTACACTGCTCTGTACTGATATATACGATAATATATATACTTTTCTATAGCTTCTATACTGCTTGTCAGGACACATGTGTCACAGTTACACTGCTCTGTACTGATATATACAATAATATATATATACTTTTCTTATTATCTATAGCTTCTATACTGCTTGTCAGGACACATGTGTCACAATTACACTGCTCTGTACTGATATATACAATAATATATATACTTTTCTATAGCTTCTATACTGCTTGTAAGGACACATGTGTCACAGTTACACTGCTCTGTACTGATATATACAATAATATATATACTTTTCTTATTTTCTATAGGTTCTATACTGCTTGTCAGGACACATGTCACAGTTACACTGCTCTGTATTGATATATACAATAATATATATACTTTTCTATAGCTTCTATACTGCTTGTCATGACACAAGGGTCACAGTTACACCTTTCTGTACTGATATATACAATAATATATATACTTGTCTATAGCTTCTATACTGCTGGTCAGGACACATGGTCACAGTTACACCGCTCTGTACTGATATATACAATAATATATATATACTTTTCTTATTTTCTATAGCTTCTATACTGCTTGTCAGGACACATGGGTCACAGTTACACTGCTCTGTACTGATATACAGTAATATTATATATACTTTTCTATAGCTTCTATACTGCTTGTCAGAACACATGGTCACAGATACACCATTCTGTACTGATATATACAATAATATATATACTTTTCTATAGCTTCTAGTATTACAGTGCAGCATTTTGGTGACTAACAGTATATAGTTGTACAGTAGGCCACTGCTGTATCTTGCAGCTCTGTGTCACTGCAAGTATCCATTCCATATCTGTGCGGCATTTTTGTGAGCAGTATTTATAGTATTACAGTGCAGCATTTTGGTGACTAACAGTATATAGTTGTACAGTAGGCCATTGCTGTATCTTGCAGCTCTGTGTCACTGCAAGTATCCATTCCATATCTGTGCGGCATTTTTGTGAGCAGTATTTATAGTATTACAGTGCAGCATTTTGGTGACTAACAGTATATAGTTGTACAGTAGGCCATTGCTGTATCTTGCAGCTCTGTGTCACTGCAAGTATCCATCCATTCCATTTTCTTCCAGTGATTTGGACCAATAATACCATTGATTAGAACAAATAATTCCAGTGATTTTGTCATTTTCTTCCAGTGATTTGGACCAATAATACCATTGATTAGAACAAATAATTCCAGTGATTTTGTCATTTTCTTCCAGTGATTTGGACCAATAATACCATTGCTTAGAACTAGTAATTCCTGTGATTTTGTCATTTTCTTCCAGTGATTTGGACCAATAATACCATTGATTAGAACAAACAATTCCTGTGATTTTGTTATTTTCTTCCATTGATTAGGACCAATAATACCATTGATTAGAATTAATAATTCCAGTGATTTTGTCATTTTCTTCCAGTGATTTGGACCAATAATACCATTGATTAGAACTAATAATTCTGGTGATTTTGTCATTTTCTTACAGTGATTTGGACCAATAATACCATTGATTAGAACAAATAATTCCTGTGATATTGAGGTGTTTGTGTCGCTTAGCTTAGCCATCCAGCAACCACAGTGCACCTATTTTTCTCTTTTCTTTGCATCATGTGCTGTTTGGGGACAATTTTTTGAAATGCCATCCTGTCTGACACTGCAGTGCCACTCCTAGATGGGCCAGGTGTTTGTGCCGCCCTCTTGGGTTGCTTTGCTCAGTCATCCAGCGACCTCGGTGCAAATTTTAGGATTAAAAATAGTATTGTGAGGTGTGAGGTGTTATAAATAAAAGGTAATAAATAGTGATGAGCGGGTTCGGATCCTCGGGATCCGAACCCCCCCGAACTTCACCCATTTTACAAGGGTCCGAGGCAGACTCGGATCCTCCCGCCTTGCTCAGTTAACCCGAGCGTGCCCGAACGTCATCATCCCGCGGTCGGATTCTCACAAGATTCGTATTCTATATAAGGAGCCGCGCGTCGCCGCCATTTTTCACTCGTGCACTGGAGATGATCGTGAGAGGACGTGGCTGGCGTCCTCTCAGTTTCTATGTTCAGTAGGCTGCAAATTGTGCTGCAAATATCTGTGCTCAGTGTGCTGCAAATATCTGTGCTCAGTGTGCTGCAAGTGCAAATATCTACATTCTCTGCCTGAAAAACGCTCCATATCTGACTGTGTTCAGTGTGCTGCAAATATCTGTGCTCGGTGTGCTAATTGCTTTATTGTGGGGACTGGGGACCAGCAGTATTATATAGTAGGAGGACAGTGCAGAGTTTTGCTGACCAGTGACCAGTGACCACCAGTATTATACGTTCTCGCCTGAAAAACGCTCCATATCTGTGCTGCATTGTAGTATATAGTAGGAGGACAGTGCAGAATTTTGCTGACCACCAGTATAACTATATATATAGCAGTATGGTACAGTAGTCCACTGCTCTACCTACCTCTGTGTCGTCAAGTAAACTATCCATCCATACCTGTGGTGCATTTCAGTTTTGCACAGTTTGCTGACCACCAGTATATACTATATAGCAGTACGGTACAGAAGGCCACTGCTCTACCTACCTCTGTGTCGTCAAGTATACTATCCATCCATACCTGTGGTGCATTTCAGTTTTGCACAGTTTGCTGACCACCAGTATATATTATATAGCAGTACGGTACAGTAGGCCACTGCTAAACCTACCTACCTCTGTATCGTCAAGTATACTATCCATCCATACCTGTGGTGCATTTCAGTTTTGCACAGTTTGCTGACCACCAGTATATACTATATAGCAGTACGGTACAGTAGGCCACTGCTAAACCTACCTACCTCTGTCTCGTCAAGTATACTATCCATCCATACCTGTGGTGCATTTCAGTTTTGCACAGTTTGCTGACCACCAGTATATACTATATAGCAGTACGGTACAGTAGGCCACTGCTAAACCTACCTACCTCTGTGTCGTCAAGTATACTATCCATCCAT
The DNA here is from genome assembly GCF_028390025.1 of Pseudophryne corroboree. Taxonomy (NCBI): domain Eukaryota; kingdom Metazoa; phylum Chordata; class Amphibia; order Anura; family Myobatrachidae; genus Pseudophryne; species Pseudophryne corroboree. Next base: position 763,224,411 of record NC_086447.1, read on the forward strand.
ACCTGTGGTGCATTTCAGTTTTGCACAGTTTGCTGACCACCAGTATATACTATATAGCAGTACGGTACAGTAGGCCACTGCTCTACATACCTCTGTGTCGTCAAGTATACTATCCATCCATACCTGTGGTGCATTTCAGTTTTGCACAGTTTGCTGACCACCAGTATATACTATATAGCTGTACGGTACAGTAGGCCACTGCTCTACCTACCTCTGTGTCGTCACGTATACTATCCATCCATACCTGTGGTGCATTTCAGTTTTGCACAGTTTGCTGACCACCAGTATATACTATATAGCAGTACGGTACAGAAGGCCACTGCTCTACCTACCTCTGTGTCGTCAAGTATACTATCCATCCATACCTGTGGTGCTTTTCAGTTTTGCACAGTTTGCTGACCACCAGTATAACTATATATATAGCAGTACGGTACAGTAGTATACTGCTCTACCTACCTCTGTGTCGTCAAGTATACTATCCATCCATACCTGTGGTGCATTTCAGTTTTGCACAGTTTGCTGACCACCAATATATACTATATAGCAGTACGGTACAGTAGGCCACTGCTCTACCTACCTCTTTGTCGTCAAGTATACTATTCATCCATACCTGTGGTGCATTTCAGTTTTGCACAGTTTGCTGACCACCAGTATAACTATATATATAGCAGTACGGTACAGTAGTCCACTGCTCTACCTACCTCTGTGTCGTCAAGTATACTATCCATCCATACCTGTGGTGCATTTCAGTTTTGCACAGTTTGCTGACCACCAATATATACTATATAGCAGTATGGTACAGAATGCCACTGCTCTACGTACCTATGTGTCGTCAAGTATACTATCCATCCATACCTGTGGTGCATTTCAGTTTTGCACAGTTTGCTGACCACCAGTATAACTATATATATAGCAGTACGGTACAGTAGGCCACTGCTCTACCTACCTCTGTGTCGTCAAGTATACTATCCATCCATACCTGTGGTGCATTTCAGTTTTGCACAGTTTGCTGACCACCAGTATATACTATATAGCAGTACGGTACAGAAGGCCACTGCTCTACCTACCTCTGTGTCGTCAAGTATACTAACCATCCTTACCTGTGGTGCATTTCAGTTTTGCACAGTTTGCTGACCACCATACTATATAGCAGTACGGTACAGTAGGCCACTGCTCTACCTACCTCTGTGTCGTCAAGTATACTATCCATCCATACCTGTGGTGCATTTCAGTTTTGCACAGTATGCTGACCACCAGTATATACTATATAGCAGTACGGTATATTAGGCCACTGCTCTACCTACCTCTGTGTCGTCAAGTATACTATCCATCCATACCTGTGGTGCATTTCAGTTTTGCACAGTTTGCTGACCACCAGTATAACTATATATATAGCAGTACGGTACAGTAGGCCACTGCTCTACCTACCTCTGTGTCGTCAAGTATACTATCCATCCATACCTGTGGTGCATTTCAGTTTTGCACAGTTTGCTGACCACCAGTATATACTATATAGCAGTACGGTACAGAAGGCCACTGCTCTACCTTCCTCTGTGTCGTCAAGTATACTATCCATCCATACCTGTGGTGCATTTCAGTTGTGCGCAGTATATATAGTAGTAGGCCATTGCTATTGATATATTACTGGCATATAATTCCACACATTAAAAAATGGAGAACAAAAATGTGGAGGGTAAAATAGGGAAAGATCAAGATCCACTTCCACCTCGTGCTGAAGCTGCTGCCACTAGTCATGGCTGAGACGATGAAATGCCATCAACGTCGTCTGCCAAGGCCGATGCCCAATGTCATAGTAGAGAGCATGTAAAATCCAAAAAAATAAAGCTCAGTAAAATGACCCTAAAATCTAAATCAAAATCGTCTGAGGAGAAGCGTAAACTTGCCAATGTGCCATTTACGACATGGAGTGGCAAGGAACGGCTGAGGCACTGGCCTATGTTCAAGGCTAGTGGTTCAGCTTCACCTGAGGATGGAAGCACTCATCCACCTGCTAGAAAACTTAAAAGAGTTTAGATGGCAAAAGCACAGCAAACAACTGTGCGTTCTTCTAAATCACAAATCCCCAAGGAGAGTCCAATTGTGTCGGTTGCGATGCCTGACCTTCCCAACACTGGACGGGAAGAGGTTGCGCCTTCCACCATTTGCACGCCCCCTGCAAGTGCTGAAAGGAGCACCCGCAGTCCAGTTCCTGATAGTCAAATTGAAGATGTCACTGTTTAAGTGCACCAGGATGAGGATATGGGTGTTGCTGGCGCTGGGGAGGAAATTGACAACGAGGATTCTGATGGTGAGGTGGTTTGTTTAAGTCAGGCACCCGGGGAGACACCTGTTGTCCATGGGACGAATATGGCCATTGACATGCCTGGTCAAAATACAAAAAAAATCACCTCTTCGGTGTGGAATTGTTTCAACAGAAATGCGGACAACAGGTGTCAAGCTGTGTGTTGCCTTTGTCAAGCTGTAATAAGTAGGGGTAAGGACGTTAACCACCTCGGAACATCCTCCCTTATACGTCACCTGGACCGCATTCATCAGAAGTCAGTGACAAGTTCAAAAACTTTGGATGACAGCGGAAGCAGTCCACTGACCACTAAATCCCTTCCTCTTGTAACTAAGCTCCTGCAAACCACACCACCAACTCCCTCAGTGTCAATTTCCTCCTTACACAGGAAAGCCAATAGTCCTGCAGGCCATGTCACTGTCAAGTCTGACGAGTCCTCTCCTGCCTGGGATTCCTCCGTTGCATACTTGAGTGTAACGCCTACTGCTGCTGGCGCTGCTGTTGTTGCTGCTGGGAGTCGATCGTCATCCCAGAGGGGAAGTCGGAAGACCACTTGTACTACTTCCAGTAAGCAATTGACTGTCCAACAGTCCTTTGCGAGGAAGATGAAATATCACAGCAGTCATCCTGCTGCAAAGCGGATAACTCAGGCCTTGGCAGCCTGGGTGGTGACAAATGTGTTTCCGGTATCCACCGTTAATTCACAGGGAACTAGAGACTTGATTGAGGTACTGTGTCCCCGGTACCAAATACCATCTAGGTTCCATTTCTCTAGGCAGGCGATACCGAAAATGTACACAGACGTGTCCTAAAAAATGCAGTTGTACTCAATGTCCAGTTAACCACGGACATGTGGACAAGTGGAGCAGGGCAGACTGTCATGCCGCCGTCGCGGCCGCCGTACTTGCCTCTCCGGGGGTGCTGGCTCTCCGGGCGGCCGTCCTCTCTGGCGGTCTCCGGCACCCGGCGCTCCGTCCGGCGCTCGTACTTTGGACGTCGCGTGTGCTCCCGGCGTCCACTGGGGGACAGGTGACGTCATTAGCGCTTCCCCTATCAGGTGCTGGCGGGAAGTACAAATTCAGACGCCGGGCAGAGCTCCGGCACCTGAGTATCATCGTTACTGCTGCTGTAGTTGTGATCTCCAGAGCTCCCGTATCCCTGTGGCGTCAGCGCTTCCAGACGAACCTCCAAGCACCTCCGTGCCTCAAGCACCTCTATGCCTCCAAGCACCACCATGCCTCCAAGCACCTCCGTGCCTCCAAGCACCTCCGTGCCTCCAGCACCTCCGTGCCTCCAAGCACCTCCGTGCCTCCAGCACCTCCGTGCCTCCAAGCACCTCTGTGCCTCCAGCACCTCCGTGCCTCCAAGCACCTCCGTGCCTCCAGCACCTCCGTGCCTCCAAGCACCTCCGTGCCTCCAGCACCTCCGTGCCTCCAAGCACCTCCGTGCCTTCAGCACCTCCGTGCATCCAAGCACCACAGTGCCTCTAGCACCTCAGTGCCTCTAGCACCTCAGCATCGCTATCAGTGAGCTTATGGCATTCTTCACCAATTCATCAGCACCTTTGCAAGTCTTGTCTTTCAGGAGACCTTCAAGCGTTCCACCCATGCCTTCTGCCTACCGTCCTAATCCTGCATGAGGAAAACCTACATTCGGCCATCTCTACTGCGACCATGTGGCGGTTCCTCTTCCCGGTCACCGGAAGAAACCCCGAGTCCACAACACTTCCAAACCAGGTCAGTGATAGTATACTCAGGCCACATGGACCCAGGGGATCGGAACACAGAGTCGAGCGCCATCCAAAGTTTGGCTTCCAGAGTTCAGACTCAGGAAGCGACACAGGGCCAGGTGATGCAATATCTCCAGGAATTGTCCGGCCGATTGGATCAAATTCAAGCATCTTTAGCTTCAGTAATTCCGGTTTCAGTTCCCGTAACTGCTCCAGTTGCCGTTTCTAGTAACGCCCAACCTCTGGCCGGTACCAGGTCACACCTTCAGCTTCCTACTCCTTCCCGCTATAATGGGAATCCAAAGAATTGACGTGGTTTTCTAAACCAGTGCGAGGTGCACTTCGAGCTTCTCTCTCATAATTTCCCTACGGATCGGTCTAAGGTAGCGTATATCATTTCCCTGCTTGAAGGGTCAGCGTTGGATTGGGTGTCTCCATTATGAGAACGATCTGATCCCGTGGTTTCCAACTACACCAACTTCATTACGTCCTTTCGAAGAATCTTCGACGAGCCCGGCAGGATGACCACTGCTTCTTCTGACTTGCTCCGTGTTCGTCAGGGCTCCCGCTCCGTGGGTCAGTACGTGGTTCATTTCCAGACCATTGCCTCTGAACTTCGCTGGAATAATGACGCCCTGAGGGCTGCCTTCTGGAACGGTCTCTCCGACCAGCTGAAAGATGAGTTGGTCACTAGGGATCTGCCGGATCCATTAGAAGAGTTGATCTTCCTTTGCGTCAAGGTGGATCTAAGGATGCAGGAGCGTGGAGGAGAACGTAGTCGTTCAGATCGTTCCAGGTTCCGGCATCCTCCTCCTAGGCCGGCGGCTGTGCCCAGCTCGGACGAACCCATGCAAATTAACCGGTCCCGACTGTCTCCGAAGGAACGACAGCGTCGTCGTGAGGGTAAACTTTGCCTTTACTGTGGAGCCGCAGATCATTTCCTCAAGTTTTGTCAATCTCGTCCGGGAAACGGGCAGGCCTAGCTTGTTCTGGAGGAGTCAAGTTGGGGTCACGACTAAATCTTCTCCGATTTTGGATTGTTTGCTTCCTGTGTCTTTAATCACCAAGTCAGTCTCCAAGTCTTGTGAGGCCCTGTTCGATTCCGGAGCTGCGGGGAACTTCGTTTCTTCTTCCTGTGTCCAAAGCATGGATTTAAAGGTACGGCCTATCGAGCGGCCTATTTCGTTGACGGCTATCAATGGTACTAGAATTTCCAAGGGTCTCATAACGTGGCGCACGGAGCCAGTTAAGCGGCAGGTCGGGGCTCTACATCAAGAATGTCTGGAATTCTTGGTGATTCCGGAAATGCATCATGATTTGGTCCTCGGAATGCCTTGGCTCAAGATTCATAATCCCCACATTGACTGGAAGTCCTCTCAAATTCTGTCTTGGAGTTCTTTTTGTCATGCTAACTGTCTCACTCCCGTTTGTCCGCTCCGTGTCTCTTCTAAGTCGGATGAAGAGCATATTCCGGAGGCATATCAGGGGTTCAAGGATGTGTTTTCGGAACAGGCGGCTGACCAGTTACCACCTCATAGGCCTTGGGACTGCCCTATTGACCTTATCCCAGGGAAGATGCCGCCCCGTGGCCGCACATATCCTTTGTCACTTCCCGAGACTCAAGCTATGTCGGACTATATTAAGTCCAATCTGCTCAAGGGATTCATTCGCCCCTCTTCCTCCCCTGCTGGAGCAGGCTTCTTTTTCGTGAAGAAGAAGGACGGGGGGTTGAGACCATGTATCGACTACCGCGGCTTAAACAATATCACCATCAAGAATAAATACCCCTTGCCACTAATCACAGAGTTATTTGATAAGGTTCGTGGCGCCCGCGTTTTCTCCAAGCTCGATTTGATGGGAACTTATAATCTAATACGCATCCGAGAAGGGGATGAATGGAAGACCGCCTTCAATACCTGGGATGGGCATTACGAATACCTGGTGATGCCGTTTGGCCTTAGTAACGCTCCTGCCGTCTTCCAGGGATTCGTCAACGAAATCTTCCGAGACATATTATATCGAAGTGTTGTGGTATATTTAGACGACATACTGATTTTTTCCAAAGATCTTGTTGAACACAGGACTCAGGTCAAAGAGGTGCTCCACCGTTTACGAAAGAATCGTCTCTATGCTAAGTTCTCCAAGTGTACCTTCGAAGTGACATCGGTTCCGTTCCTCGGTTATATCATCTCGGGGACGGAGCTTCGCATAGATCCGGAGAAGCTCTCTGCCATTCGTGACTGGACTCAGCCTCTCTCTTTGAAAGCAATACAAAGATTCCTGGGCTTTGCGAATTACTACAGGAAATTAGTTAGGGGTTTCTCCACCATTGTTGCGCCCATTACTGCCTTGACGAGAAAGGGCTCTAACCCGAGTTTGTGGCCTCCCGAAGCCATTGAGGCTTTTTCCCACTTGAAATCAGCTTTCATGTCCGCTACAGTACTCCAACAACCAAATTTCGAAGAACCTTTCTTCCTAGAAGTTGACGCATCTTTGGTCGGAGTTGGGGCCTTTCTCTCTCAGTACTCCTCAGATAAGAAATTACATCCGTGTGGCTTCCACTCTCGTAAATTCTCTCCGGCCGAACGAAATTACACTATTGGAGACCAGGAACTTTTGGCAATTTTAATCTGCCTTAGAAGAGTGGAGATATCTCTTAGAAGGGGCCAAACATGTGATTACCATTTACACTGATCACAAAAATTTGTTGTATATCAAAACCGCACAATGCTTGAATCCTCACCAAGCTAGATGGGCACTCTTCTTCACTCGATTTTCTTTTGTTATCAAGTAACGGGCTGGTACTTTCAATACTAAAGCGGATGCGCTGTCCCGTTCACAAACTTCCACAGACGAAGATGATTCTTTCGAGCGGAGTTTAATTCTAAATCCAATTTCTGTCTCCGCTGCCTCAACTACTGCAGCTCCTCCCCCTGGAAGAATGTCCGTACCAGCTAAATTCCAGCCGAGAGTACTACAGTGGGCCCATATCTCCAAGTTTTCCGGTCATCCCGGCGCCCAGAAGATGTACAAGTTTCTGCAAAGATCTTACTGGTGGGACACCATGAGGAAGGATGTACAGGATTACGTTAATTCTTGTCCACAGTGTACACAACATAAATCTCCTCGCCTGCCTCCTGCTGGGTTGCTTCGTCCTCTGCCCATTCCTATGAAACCCTGGACTCACATTTCCATGGACTTCATCACTGACTTGCCCTGTTCCAAAGGTTGCAACACCGTTTGGGTGATCGTCGACCGTTTTTCGAAGATGGCGCACTTCGTTCCATTGACTGGTCTGCCGACAGCTCCTAGGCTAGCTCTATTATTCATCCGAGAACATTTTCGATTGCATGGGTTGCCTCAGGAAATAGTCTCTGATTGAGGGGTACAGTTCACCGCAAGGTTTTGGAAAGCTCTCTGCTCGGCCTTGCAGATTAAACTTAAGTTTTCGTCCGCTTATCATCCCCAAACGAATGGACAAACGGAATGAGTCAATCAAGATCTAGAGACTTTCCTTCACCTTTATCTCTCCCCTTCACAGGACAACTGGGTGGAGTTGTTATCTTGGGCGGAGTTTGCCCATAACCATTCATTTCATTCTTCCACTGGTGAGTCTCCATTCTTCGTCAACTATGGGTTCCACCCACAAGTTCCGGAATTACCAAGTCTTCCGACAGAAGAGGTTCCAGCTGTAACGTCCACTCTACTACACTTCAGACAAATTTGGAGTAAGATTCAAGCTAGTCTTAAAAAGGTTTCAGTCCGATACTATTTCTTCACAGATAAGAAATGGCGAGCCGCTCCTCAATACAAGGTTGGTGAAAGGGTATGGCTGTCCACACGTAATCTCCGGTTGAAGGTGCCCACTATGAAGTTTGCTCCAAGATTCATCGGTCCTTACCCTGTGCTACAATTCCTGAATCCCGTGGTCTTTAAGTTGGGTTTACCTTCTCACCTACGTATACCAAATGCCTTCCATGTTTCTCTTCTTCGTCCTCTCGTCCTTAATCGTTTTCATTCAAAGTCCTCTAGCCCCACCTCAGTGGAAACTGAAACAGGAACAGACTTCGAGATCAAAACTATTCTGGACTCTCGTTACCTTCACAAGAATCTGCAATATCTGGTGGAATGGAAAGGGTATGGTCCTGAGGAGAGAAGTAGGATAAAGGCTTCTGAGGTCTCGGCTCCTCGACTAATCCGGATTTTCCATTCTAGACACCCTACGAAACCAGGAAAGTGTCCAGGGGCCACTCCTAGAGGAGGGGGTACTGTCATGCCGCCGTCGCGGCCGCCGTACTTGCCTCTCCGGGGGTGCTGGCTCTCCGGGCGGCCATCCTCTCTGGCGGTCTCCGGCACCCGGTGCTCCGTCTGGCGCTCGTAGTGTGGACGTCGCGGGTGCACCCGGCGTCCACTGGGGGACGAGTGACGTCATCGGCGCTTCCCTAATCAGGTGCTGGCGGGAAGTACAAATTCAGATGCCGGGCAGAGCTCCGGCACCTGAGTATCATCGTTACTGCTGCTGTAGTTGTGATCTCCAGAGCTCCCGTATCCCTGTGGCGTCAGCGCTTCCAGACGAACCTCCAAGCACCTCCGTGCCTCCAAGCACCTCCGTGCCTCAAGCACCTCTGTGCCTCCAAGCACCTCTGTGCCTCCAGCACCTCCGTACCTCCAAGCACCTCCGTGCCTCCAGCACCTCCGTGCCTCCAAGCACCTCCGTGCCTCCAGCACCTCTGTTCCTCCAAGCCCCTCCGTGACTCCAGCACCTCTGTGCCTCCAAGCCCCTCCGTGACTCCAGCACCTCCATGCCTCCAAGCACCTCCGTGCCTCCAGCACCTCCGTGCCTCCAAGCACCTCCGTGCCTTCAGCACCTCTGTGCCTCCAAGCACCTCCGTGCCACCAGCACCTCCGTGCCTCCAAGCACCTCCGTGCCTCCAGCACCTCCGTGCCTCCAGCACCTCCGTGCCTCCAAGCACCTCCGTGCCTTCAGCACCTCCGTGCCTCCAAACACCTCCGTGCCTCCAGCACCTCCATGCCTCCAAGCACCTCCGTGCCTCCAGCACCTCCGTGCCTCCAAGCACCTCCGTGCCTCCAAGCACCTCCGCACCTTCAGCACCTCCGTGCCTCCAAGCACCTCAGTGCCTATAGCACCTCAGTGCCTCTAGCACCTCAGCATCGCTATCAGTGAGCTTATGGTATTCTTCACCAATTCATCAGCACCTTTGCAAGTCTTGTCTTTCAGGAGACCTTCAAGCATCCACCTGTGCCTTCTGCCTACCGTCCTAATCATGCATGAGGAAAACCTACATTCGGCCATCTCTACTGCGACCCAGTGGTGGTTCCTCTTCCCAGTCACGGAAGAAACCCCGAGTCCACAACACTTCCAAACCAGGTCAGTGATACAGACTCAGGACTATATGACTGTGACAGCCCACTGGATAGATATATTGCCTCCCGCAGCAAGAACAGCAGTGGCGGCACCAGTAGCAGCATCTCGCAAACGCCAACTCATTCCTAGGCAGGCTACGCTTTGTATCACCGCTTTCCATAAGAGGCACACAGCTGACAACCTCTTACGGAAACTGAGGAACATCATCGCAGAATGGCTTACCCCAATTGGACTCTCCTGGGGATTTGTGACATCGGACAATGCCACCAATATTGTGCGTGCATTACATCTGGGCAAATTCCAGCACGTCCCATGTTTTGCACATACATTGAATTTGGTGGTGCAGAATTATTTAAAAAATTACAGGGGCGTGCAAGAGATGCTGTCGGTGGCCCGAAGAATTGCGGGCCACTTTCGGCATTCAGCCACTGCGTGCTGAAGACTGGAGCACCAGCAAGGAGTCCTGAACCTGCCCTGCCATCATCTGAAGCAAGAGGTGGTAACGAGGTGGAATTCAACCCTCTATATGCTTCAGAGGATGGAGGAGCATCAAAAGGCCATTCAAGCCTATACATCTGCCTATGATATAGGCAAAGGAGGGGGAATGCACCTGACTCAAGCGCAGTGGAGAATGATTTCAACGTTGTGCAAGGTTCTGCAACCCTTTGAACTTGCCACACGTGAAGTCAGTTCAGACACTGCCAGCCTGAGTCAGGTCATTCCCCTCATCAGGCTTTTGCAGAAGAAGCTGGAGACATTGAAGGAGGAGCTAAAACAGAGCTATTCTGCTAGGCATGTGGGACTTGTGGATGGAGCCCTTAATTCGCTTAACCAGGATTCACGGGTGGTCAATCTGTTGAAATCAGAGCACTACATTTTGGCCACCGTGCTCGATCCTAGATTTAAAACCTACGTTGTATCTTTCTTTCCGGCAGACACAAGTCTGCAGAGGTTCAAAGACCTGCTGGTGAAAAAATTGTCAAGTCAAGCGGAACGTGACCCATCAACAGCTCCTCCTTCACATTCTCCCGCAACTGGGGGTGCGAGGAAAAGGCTAAGAATTCCGAGCCCACCCGCTGGCGGTGATGCAGGGCAGTCTGGAGCGAGTGCTGACATCTGGTCCGGACTGAAGGACCTGCCAACGATTACTGACATGTCGTCTACTGTCACTGCATATGATTCTGTCACCATTGAAAGAATGGTGGAGGATTATATGAGTGACCGCATCCAAGTAGGCACGTCAGACAATCCGTACGTATACTGGCAGGAAAAAGAGGCAATTTGGAGGCCCTTGCACAAACTGGCTTTATTTTACCTAAGTTGCCCCCCCTCCAGTGTGTACTCCGAAAGAGTGTTTAGTGCAGCCGCTCACCTTGTCAGCAATCGGCGTACGAGGTTACTTCCAGAAAATGTGGAGAAGATGATGTTCATCAAAATGAATTATAATCAATTCCTCCGTGGAGACATTCACCAGCAATTGCCTCCAGAAAGTACACAGGGACCTGAGATGGTGGATTCCAGTGGGGACGAATTAATAATCTGTGAGGAGGGGGATGTACACAGTGAAAGGGGTGAGGAATCGGACGATGAGGAGGAGGTGGACATCTTGCCTCTAGAGAGCCAGTTTGTGCAAGGAGAGATTGATTGCTTCTTTTTTGGTGGGGGCCCAAATCAACCAGTCATTTCAGTCACAGTCGTGTGGCAGACCCTGTCGCTGAAATGATGGGTTTGTTAAAGTGTGCATTTCCTGTTTATACAACATAAGGGTGGGTAAGAGGGCCCAAGGACAATTCCATCTTGCACCTCTTTTTTCTTTCATTTTTCTTTGCATCATGTGCTGTTTGGGGACTATTTTTTTGAAGTGCCATCCTGCCTGACACTGCAGTGCCACTCCTAGATGGGCCAGGTGTTTGTGTCGGCCACTTGGGTCGCTTAGCTTAGTCACACAGCTACCTCATTGCGCCTCTTTTTTTCTTTGCATCATGTGCTTTTTTGGGACTATTTTTTTGAAGTGCCATCCTGTCTGACACTGCAGTGCCACTCCTAGATGGGCCAGGTGTTTGTGTCAGCCACTTGGGTCGCTTAGCTTAGTCATCCAGCGACCTCGGTGCAAATTTTAGGACTCAAAATAATATTGTGAGGTGTGAGGTGTTCAGAATAGACTGAAATTATGGTTATTGAGGTCAAAATGACCCCCAAATATGATTTAAGCTGTTTTTGAGGGTTTTTTGTAAAAAAAACACCCGAATCCAAAACACACCCGAATCCGACAAAAAATTTTCATGGAGGTTTTGCCAAAACGCGTCCGAAGCCAAAACACGGCCTCGGAAACCGAATCCAAAACTAAAACCGGAAAAATTTCCGGTGCACATCACTAGTAATAAAACAAATAAACAAAAAATTATTAATAAAAAGCTTGTCTGAATGAATTAGTAAATTGTAAGGCAGTCCAGGGAATGTCCACAAGAGGACTTGTTCTGATCACCCCTGACGTGGGCACTCACTGTGGACATTCCCTGGCCTGCCTTACAATTTACTAATTCATTCAGATAAGCTTTTTATTAATGATTTTTTGTTTATTTGTTTTATTACCTTTTATTGTCACCAATTATTCATGAGAATAAACCTATGTTTTATTATTCTACTATATCCTCACTCATACTGTGGAAATGATCAGTATTGGTAAATACGTCACAATGGAGGCCGAATACCCCTGAAAAAACCACACATGATATGCTGCATTTTATTTATGGTATGGTACGCATAATACCTATTGATCTGTGTGAACCCTAATTAACCTGATAAGTCAATTCTGCACTATGGGGGTAATTCCAAGTTGATCGCAGCAGGATTTTTGATAGCAATTGGGCAAAACCATGGGGGTCATTCCGAGTTGTTCGCTCGTTATTTTTTTCTCGCAACGGAGCGATTAGTCGCTAATGCGCATGCGCAATGTCCGCAGTGCGACTGCGCCAAGTAAATTTACTATGCAGTTAGGTATTTTACTCACGGCATTACGAGGTTTTTTCTTCGTTCTGGTGATCGGAGTGTGATTGACAGGAAGTGGGTGTTTCTGGGCGGAAACTGGCCGTTTTATGGGTGTGTGTGAAAAAACGCTACCGTTTCTGGGAAAAACGCGGGAGTGGCTGGAGAAACGGAGGAGTGTCTGGGCGAACGCTGGGTGTGTTTGTGACGTCAAACCAGGAACGACACTGACTGAACTGATCGCAGATGCCGAGAAGTGTCTATTCGCAATTCTGCTAATCTTTCGTTCGCAAATTTTGAGAAGCTAAGATTCACTCCCAGTAGGCGGCGGCTTAGCGTGTGCAAAGCTGCTAAAAGCAGCTTGCGAGCGAACAACTCGGAATGACCCCCCATGTGCACTGCAGGGGAGGCAGATATAACATGTGCAGAGAGAGTTAGATTTGGGTGGGTTATTTTATTTCTGTGCAGGGTAAATACTGGCTGCTTTATTTTTACACTGCAAATTAGATTGCAGATTGAACACACCCAACCCAAATCTAACTCTCTCTGCACATGTTATATCTGCATCCCCTGCAGTGCACATGGTTTTGCCCAATTGCTAACAAAAATCCTGCTGCGATCAACTTGGAATTACCCCCAATGAGAGGCGTATCTTTCTTTGGTTGATTCTAGACCCTGCCATTCTGCGAACAGACATTTTGGAGTAGAAAGATCCCTCATGATAAGCTAGATCGATCCAACTATCTGGTACGCATAACACCTATAGAGGTGCATATTATTTAATGGAGTCCAACAAATCAATACTGCACTATGAGAAGTGTATCTTGTGCTTACTATACATAGATGCGTTGTGCTGCGGGCAACCGACCAGAGGAATCAGCCACTGTGTTTGATGTGCATGACAGAAATCCCACCTTCTGGTATGCAGATTACCTACAGATACTTTGTTACATACACTAATATTAGTGTAAAGTTACTGCACCATCAGGCGCTTGTCCTCTCTCTTTGTTTTTCCATATATATATATATATATATATATATATATATACTGCTCAAAAAAATAAAGGGAACACTAAGATAACACATCCTAGATCTGAATGCATGAAATACTCTAATTAAATACTTTGTTCTTTACATAGTTGAATGTGCTGACAACAAAATCACACAAAAATTATCAATGGAAATCAAATTTATTAACCCATGGAGGTCTGGATTTGGAGTCACACTCAAAATTAAAGTGGAAAAACACACTACAGGCTGATCCAACTTTGATGTAATGTCCTTAAAACAAGTCAAAATGAGGCTCAGTAGTGTGTGTGGCCTCCACGTGCCTGTATGACCTCCCTACAACCCACACAAGTGGCTCAGGTTGTGCAGCTCATCCAGGATGGCACATCAATGCGAGCTGTGGCAAGAAGGTTTGCTGTGTCTGTCAGCGTAGCGTCCAGAGCATGGAGGCGCTACCAGGAGACAGGCCAGTACATCAGGAGACGTGGAGGAGGCCGTAGGAGGGCAACAACCCAGCAGCAGGACTGCTACCTCCACCGTTGTGCAAGGAGGAACTACCAGAGCCCTGCAAAATGACCTCCAGCAAGCCACAAATGTGCATGTGTCTACTCAAACGATCAGAAACAGACTCCATGAGGGTGGTATGAGGGCCCGACGTCCACAGGTTGGGGTTGTGCTTACAGCCCAACACCGTGCAGGACGTTTGGCATTTGCCAGAGAATATCAAGATTGCCAAATTCGCCACTGGCGCCCTGTGCTCTTCACAGATGAAAGCAGGTTCTCACTGAGCACATGTGACAGACATGACAGAGTCTGGAGACGCCAAGGAGAACGTTCTACTGCCTGCAGCATCCTCCAGCATGACCGGTTTGGCAGTGGGTCAGTAATGGTGTGGGGTGGCATTTCTTTGGGGGGCCGCACAGCCCTCCATGGGCTCGCCAGAGGTAGCCTGACTGCCATTAGGTACCGAGATGAGATCCTCAGACCCCTTGTGAGACAATATGCTGGTGCGGTTGGCCCTGGGTTCCTCCTAATGCAAGACAATGCTAGACCTCATGTGGCTGGAGTGTGTCAGCAGTTCCTGCAAGACAAAGGCATTGATGCTATAGACTGGCCCGCCCGTTCCCCAGACCTGAATCCAATTGAATACATCTGGGACATCATGTCTCACTCCATCCACCAACGCCACGTTGCACCACAGACTGTCCAGGAGTTGGCGGATGCTTTAGTCCAGGTCTGGGAGGAGATCCCTCAGGAGACCATCCGCCCCCTCATCTGGAGCATGCCCAGGCATTGTAGGGAGGTCATACAGGCACGTGGAGGCCACACACACTACTGAGCCTCATTTTGACTTGTTTTAAGGACATTACATCAAAGTTGGATCAGCCTGTAGTGTGTTTTTCCACTTTAATTTTGAGTGTTACTCGAAATCCAGACCTCCATGGATTAATAAATTTGATTTCCATTGATCATGTTTGTGTGATTTTGTTGTCAGCACATTCAACTATGTAAAGAACAAAGTATTTAATAAGAATATTTCATTCATTCAGATCTAGGATGTGTTATTTTAGTGTTCCCTTTATTTTTTTGAGCAGTGTATATATATATATATATATATATATATATATATATATTTCTCACACATCCTAGTGGATGCTGGGGTCCACTTGAATACCATGGGGGTATAGACGGTTCCGCAGGAGCCATAGGCACTTTAAGACTTTTCAAGGGTGTGAACTGGCTCCTCCCTCTATGCCCCTCCTCCAAACCTCAGTTTAGAAAATGTGCCCAGGCTGACTGAATGCACTCCAGGGGAGCTCTACTGAGTTTCTCTGAAAGACTTTATATTAGGTTTTTTTATTTTCAGGGAGAACTGCTGGCAACAGTCTCCCTGCTTCGTGGGACTTAGGGGGCAGAAGTAGGAACAAACTTCCTGAATAGTTCCATGGCTATGCTTCTGGCTGACAGGACATTAGCTCCTGAAGGGTACTGTATGCTAGCTGCGGCTATGTACTCACTCCCACAGCCCGCCATCACACCCCTTACAGAGCCAGAAGTCAGGAGACAGGTCAGTGTTTAAGAAGAGGGATCTTCATCATGACGGCTGAAAGGTACCGTGCAGTGGGCGGGAACGCTGCACGCCATGCTACCCGGTAAAACAGGCACAGCAGGGTGCAGGGCGCGAGGGGGGGTGCCCTGGGCAGCATGAAACCTACTAATAACTGGCAGACACAGGGACATAAGTTGCTTAGCTACCCCCGCCAGTATAAATATTACTATTGAAAAATCTGAGGGGAAACGCGCTGTTACGGGGGCTGGGCTTCCTCCTCAGGCAGCCAGCACACTGCTCAGTGCCATTTTCTCTCATTCCAGGCTGCAGAGAAGAACGCTGGTCCTCCTCCACTTCTGAACCAAGTATCAGGGTGTAAAACAGGGGGGGTACAGTGTAATTTGGTGCTATAGTGTGAAATTATCATTATAAAAGTGCTACAGGTCTGTGGGCATATTGTGTTTCACTGAATATTTATCACTGGCGCTGGGTTGTGAACTGGCTGCTCCTATCTGTGTCCTTCTGACAGATTTTACTGTGGGTCTGTCCCCTATAAGTCCCGGAGGGTCTGTGGTGTGGTTGTGCATGTGTGTGACATGTCTGAGGCAGGGAGCTCTTCCCCTGAGGGAGCCATTTTAGGGACACAGAGTTGTAATGTGGTGGCACTGCTGGCACACCATGAGCCTGAATGGGTGAGAGAATTACGTGATAGTGTGAATCATATCAGTAAAAGATTAGATAAGTCTGAGTCTCATGCAGAAAACTGGAGAAAATCAGTGGAAGATGTGCTTTTTAGTGGTTCTGCTTTTTCATCCGCAGGCGACCCCTCTGGGTCACATAAAAGACCATTTGCACAAATAGTACAAACTGATACCGACACGGACTCTGATTCCTGTGTCGACACTAGTGATTCCAGGGGAATAGATCCTAAATTGGCAAAAAGCATTCAATACATGATTGTTGCTATAAGGGAGGTTTTTGAGGTTATGGAAGCCCCTCCTGCACCTCAGGAGAAAAATTAATGTAACTTTCCCTCCTTCTCACGAGCTAAATACTCTCTTTGAGGAAATTTGGCCAAACCCTGAAAAGAAATTTCAGATTCCCAAAAGGATTCAGGTTGCTTATCCTTTCCCAGCAGAGGACAGGAAATGATGAGAGTCACCCACAGTTTTAGACAGTGCCCTGTCACAGTTAACAAAAAAGGTGATTCTCCCTGCACCTGGGACGGCTTCACTAAAGGAGCAGGCAAACCGCAAGTAGGAGAATACATTAAAATCTATTTATGTGGCCAATGGTACACTGCTCAGGCCCACCATTGCTTGCGCGTGGGTGAGTAGTGCTATTGAAAAATGGTCAGATAACTTGTCATCTGAAATTGACACGATAGAGACGAGATTCTCCTAAAGTTGGGTCATATCAAAGACGCTGCTGCATACATGCTAGAAGCCGTGAAGGATATTGGGCTTTTAGGTTCAAACGCCGCTACCATGGCAGTCTCGGCTCGGAGGGCGTTGTGGATTCGCCAGTGGAATGCTGACGCAGATTCCAAAATAAATATGGAGGCCCTCCCTTATAAAGGTGAGGCCTTGTTTGGAGATGGGCTGGATGCGTTGGTCTCTGCGGCTACAGCAGGTAAGTCGACATTCTTGCCTTATGCTTCTGTATCTGCAAAAAAGACACATCACTCTCAGATGCAGACCTTTCGGCTCAACAAATATAAAAAGGCCAAAAGTTCCCCCTTCTTTACAGGTAGAGGGAGAGGAAGAGGAAAAAAGTCTGCAGCGTCTCCAGGATCGCAGGAGCAGAAGTCTACCCCTGCTTCTGACAAATCTGCAGCATGATGCTGGGGCTCCCTTGCGGGGGTCCGCTCGGGTGGGAGCACGTCTGAAACTTTTCAGTCAGATCTGGGCTCAATCTGGCCTGGACCCATGGGTTTTGAAAATAGCGTCTCATGGATTCACGCTGGAGTTTCAAGACATCCCCCCATGTCGATTTTTCAAATCGACCTTACCAGCTTCTCTTCCAGACAGAGAAGTAGTAAAGGCTGCAATTCAGAAATTATGTCAGGATCAAGTCAATGTCCTGGTACCCTTGTCACAGCAGGGAGGAGGTTTTTATTCAAGCCTCTTCGTAGTTCCGAAGCCGGACGGCTCGGTCAGACCAATTCTAAACCTGAAATCTCTGAATCTCTACCTGAAAAGGTTCAAGTTCAAGATGGAATCTCTGAGGGCAGTGATTTCCAGTCAGGAGGAAGGAGATGTCATGGTGTCGGTAGACATAAAATATGCCTACTTACATGTTCCCATTTATCCTCCACATCAGGCTTATCTGAGATTTGCAATACAGGATTGCCATTACCAGTTCCAGACGTTGTCGTTTGGACTCTCCACGGCACCGAGGGTGTTCACCAAGGTGATGGCAGAGATGTTGGTCCTCCTTCGACAACAAGGAGTCAATATAATTCCTTACCTGGACGATCTCCTGATAACAGCGAGATCCAAGGAATGGTTGATGCAGAACATTGCACTCTCCCTGTCAGTGCTCCAACAACATGGTTGAATTTTGAATTTTTCAAAGTCGCAGTTGGAACCGATGACAAGATTGTCTTTTCTGGGGATGATACTGGACACAGAAGTTCAGAGGGTATTTCTTCCAGTAGAAAAAGCTCTGGAGATCCAGAAAATGGTCAAACAAGTTTTGAAAACGACGAGAGTGTCGATACATCAATGCATTCGGTTGTTGGGAAAGATGGTAGCGGCATACAAGGCCATACAGTTTGGCAGATTCCATGCCAGAGTATTCCAGTGGGATCTGTTGGACAAGTGGTCCAGATCCCACCTACACATGCACCAAAGGATAATCCAGTCCTCCAAAGCCAGGATTTCGCTCCTGTGGTGGCTGCACAGTTCTCACCTATTAGAGGGACGCAGGTTTGGGATTCAGGACTGGGTCCTAGTAACCATGGATGCAAGTCTCTGAGGCTGGGGAGCAGTCACACAGGGAAAAAGTTTCCAAGGAATACTGTCTTCACATAAACGTTCTGTAATTAAGAGCCATTTACAACGGCCTTCTACAAGCGGTGCATCTTCTACAAGATCAGCCAGTGCAGATCCAGTCGGACAATGTAACAGCAGTCGCATACATAAACCGTCAGGGTGGAACGAAAAGCAGAGCTGCAATGGCAGAGGTGACAAAGATCCTCCTCTGGGCAGAAAGACATGCAAGAGCTCTGTCGGCAATTTTCATTCCGGGAGTGGACAACTGGGAAGCAGACTTCCTCAGCAGACACGATCTCCATCCAGGAGAGTGGGGCCTCCACCAAGAAGTCTTCGCAGAGGTGACAAGTCTTTGGGGAGTTCCTCAAGTAGACATGATGGCATCTCGTCTCAACAAGAAGCTTCAGAGATATTGTTCCAGGTCGAGAGACTCTAAAGTAGAAGCAATGGATGCACTGGTGACCCAGTGGGTGTTTCGGTCGGTATATGTCTTCCCTCCTCTTCCACTAATACCAAAAGTTCTCAAAATAATAAGAAGAACAAGTGTTCGAGCAATCCTCATTGCCCGAGGCTGGCCAAGGAGGGCTTGGTCATCCAGATCTTCAGGAGTTGCTCATGGAAGATCCTCGGCCTCTTCCTCCTCGTGAGGACCTGCTGCAGCAGTGGCCGTGCGTGTATCAATACTTACCGTGGCTACGTTTGACGGCATGGCTGTTGAGCGCCGGATCCTAGCCCGAAAGGGGATTCCTAAGGAAGTCATTCCCACTCTTGTTCAGGCCAGTAAAGGAGTAACGTCTAAACATTACCACCATATTTGGAGAAAATATGTGTCTTGGTGTGAATTCAAGAAGGCTCCTATGGAAGAGTTTCACTTGGGACGATTTCTCCATTTTCTGCAGGCAGGTGTGGATGCAGGCCTAAGATTGGGATCAATCAAGGTTCAGATTTCGGCCTTGTCAGTTTTCTTTCAAAAACAATTGGCCTCCTTTCCAGAAGTTCAGACGTTCGTGAAAGGGGTGCTGCACATCCAATCTCCATTTGTGCCTCCGGTGGCACCATGGGACCTTAATGTGGTGTTGCAGTTCCTTCAATCAGATTGGTTTGAACCTCTGCAGGAGATAGAATTGAAGTTTCTCACTTGGAAAGTGGTGATGCTCTTGGCCTTGGCATCCACAAGGCGGGTGTCTGAGTTGGAAGCCTTGTCTCACAAGAGTCCTTACCTGATCTTCCATGAAGATAGGGCGGAGTTGAGAACTCGCCAACAATTTCTTCCGAAGGTGGTTTCGTCTTTCCATATAAACCAGCCTATTGTTGTGCCAGTGGCTACTGACACCTTCTCTGCATCAAAGTCTCTTGATGTGGTTAGAGCTTTGAAGATTTATGTCGCAAGAGCAGCTAGGATACAGAAAACTGAGGCTCTGTTTATCCTGTATGCTCCCAATAAGATTGGGTGTCCTGCTTCTAAGCAGACCATTGCGCGCTGGATCAGAGGGACGATTCAGCACGCTCATTCCATGGCAGGATTGCCGATACCGAAGTTGGTAAATGCCCATTCTCCTAGAAAGGTGGGCTCATCCTGGGCGGCTGCCCGGGGGGTCTCAGCGTTACAACTTTGTCGAGCAGCTACTTGGTCAGGGGCAAACACGTTTGCAAAGTTTGACACCTTGGCCAATGAGGACCTCAAGTTTGGTCAATCGGTGCTGCAGGGTCATCCGCACTCTCCTGCCCATACTGGAGATTTGGTATAACCCCATGGTACTGAAGTGGACCCCAGCATCCTCTAGGACAGCGGTGGCCAACCCACGGCTCTTGAGCCGCATGCGGCTCTTTCATCCTCCGCATGCGGCTCTTTCATCCTCCGCATGCGGCTTGATCCGCACCTGGCCACCGCTGCCTGACACACACTGCCCAGCAGGTCTCCGGCGTGTGAGGGGAGGAGAGCGCAGCGTGCGCGTCTCCTGCCCCTCTGACTCCGGCAGCAGTATTTTCAATTCGGCGCCAGCCCATGAGCCAATCAGAGCTCGCGGTCCGGCAGCTAATGCTCCTGATTGGCTGCCGGACCACAAGCTCTGATTGGCTCACAGGCCGGCGCCGAATTGAAGATAAACACCGCCGCAGAGTCAGCGGGGCAGGAGAGGTGCATGCTGCACTCTCCTCCCCTCCAGCAGAACGGTGAGCAGCACTTGGGGGGGGGGGGGGGCTGAGGGACTTTGGGGACATGTGTGTCTGGCACTCGGGGCATGTCTGTCACTGGGGCATGTGGGGCATGTCTGGCACTGGGGCATATCTGACACTGGGAGCATGTCTGGCACTAGGGCATGTCTGGCACTAGGGGCATGTCTGGCACTGGGGGCATATCTGGCACTGGGGGCATATCTGGCACTGTGGGGACATGTGTATCTGGCACTGGGGGCATGTCTGGCACTGGTGCATGTCTGGCACTGGGGGCATATCTGGCACTGGGGGCATGTTTGGCACTGTGGGGACATGTGTATCTGGCACTGGGGGGCATGTCTGGCACTGTGGGGGCATGTGTATCTGGCACTGGGGGGCATAGCTGACACTGTGGGGACATGTGTATCTGGCACTGGGGGCATATCTGGCACAGTGGGGGCATGTGTATCTGGCACTCTGGGAACCAGTGTATCTGGCACTGGGGGCATATCTGGCTTTGTAAGGACATGTGTATCTGGCACTGTGGGGCATATATGTATTTGGCACTGTAGGGCATATATGTATTTGGCACTGTGGGGGCATACATGTATTTGGCACTGTGCGGATTATATGTATTTGGCACTGTGGGACATGTACCTGGCACTGTGGGAGCATGTATATTTGCTACTGTGGGGACACGTTTGCGGGGCTACAACAGAGGATTGGTGAAACAATTAGTTTCACAGAGGAACAGGCTTCGGCTATTTTATTTCAGAATACGCCATTATCTGAGGTTGATCTGTCTACAGCAGATGATTTATATCAATTATTATATAAATGGAGAAAGCGGGAAATGGATTACCTTTTACATGGGTCATCACTTTCCGATTATTATAGAGCTAAGCTTATCCCACGAGGATTTAGGATCAGAAACACTACAACGATTGGTCACAATAGTGCAGAATTCTGCCGACAGTGGATCGCGATATTGAATAAATGCAGTTTCGATCTTATGCTCTTGGTGATCCAAGAAGCAGGGAAGGAACTGCAGATATCTAAAACTAAGATCAGTGAGTTCAAAGCAACCCATAAGGCGACCTTGGACGATAAGAAACACAAAGCTCTATGGGAAAAATTGGAAAACCAATGTGAGATGTATAAACAGGAATTAATTAAATTTAAGAAGAACAAGTTGAGTGTGGTCCAGACAGATTATGAGGATCAGAGGGTCTACAGATGGCTTTCTGGCACTGAGACTAGAAACAACAGATTCCAGGACCGCACGCGTCCATCATGGCGGGATAGACGACAGCGGAGGGACAAGTCAAATAGTGATAGTGATTTTAATGTCAATGACTCAGATGATCCACAATCTTCTCAGAACGCCCCTGTAAGTAAAGGTACTCGGTCAAAAAACGACAAGCCCGGACCAAGCCCACACGCCGGGGGGCAGGGGGGGCAGTCAAAAAGACTCTACAAAACCGCCCACAAAGAAGACCAAACACAAGAACTAGTCTTCAACTTATCATCTTATATGTTGAGCGATGTTGACATCTCAGTACTCAATAAAGGACTGTCCTACATACCTAGTAATCCACATAATGACCTAAATTGGAAGATAGATCTACTGTACACAGGTTTAATCGCTCATTGTGAATTAAAGAATTCTTCCAACAAAAACCACCGGGTAAAAGTGACATATATGATGGCTTTTATAAAAAGTATCCGAAATCCAAATTTGATCCAGCCTCCAGTAATCCATCGTTAAAGACCTTTTATCGTCCATTGGATGAGTCAGTGGGTAAATTTGATGCTGCCCCGAAGAAACATTTTCACAATTTAAGTAAACAACAGAAATTAGCTATCCAGAATTTGGCATCAAATCCGGAGATCGTAATCCGCCCTGCAGATAAGGGCGGAGCTATTGTCATTTTGGACACTGAGAAATACATATTGGACATTGATAAGCAATTATCGGACAGCTATACATACAAAAGACTCTCTCAAGATCCTACAGGGACGTTTTAACATGATCTTGATAAAATTCTATCCACAGCATTAAAAGAGGGCTTAATTAATAATAAATTATTGGGTGCTTTGTCCCAAACACACCCAAGAGTTCCAATATTGTACACCATCCCCAAGGTGCACACAGATGCAGTGAACCCCCCGGGCAGACCTATCATATCTGCCCGTGGGTCATTACTACAGCCAGTATCACAGTTTCTAGATTTTTTGTTACAGCCGTTAGTGATGAAACATAGGACTTTTTTGAAGGACACTACACAATTTTTATTAAAACTTGAGGGACTGTGCAATATACCAACTGGAGCTTTGTTGTGCACCTTGGACGTTAAGAACTTATATACCATCATACCACACTCTATGGGGTTGGAATGTATGAAAAGTTTCTTATATGCTAACCAGTTCAATGATTTTGATATCCCATTGTTTTTAGAGTTGTTGTAATTTGTATTGACGCATAATTTCTTTCTTCACAATGGTAAACATTTCTTGCAGTGCACTGGCTGTGCGATGGGGACGAATGTATCCCCATCGTACGCCAATGTATTTATTTTTGAACAAGAACAGAATTTCTTTTTTTCAGATCAGAGAATATACCAAAAGATCATGATGTACACGAGATACATAGATGATCTCTTTCTGATCTGGACTGGATCAGAGAGTGAACTGGTGCAACTCATTGCGGGGATTAATGCCCTAGAACACCCAGTGAAATTTACATTTCAATATAGCTGTGAAATGATCCATTATTTAGTAGTGATGAGTGGGTTCGGTTTCTCGGAAACCGAACCCCCCCGAACTTCACCCTTTTTACACGGGTCCGAGGCAGGTTCGAACCTTCCCGCCTTGCTCGGCTAACCCGAGCGCGCCCGAACGTCATCATCCCGCTGTCGGATTCTCGCGAGATTCGGATTCTATATAAGCAGCAGCGCGTCGCCGCCATTTTAACTCGTGCATTGGAGATGATAGGGAGAGGACGTGGCTGGCTTCCTCTCCGTTTATTGTTGAAGTTGATTGCTTTATTGCTTAATTGTGGGGAGGACTGGGGAGCAGCTGTTAGGAGGAGTACAGTGCAGAGTTTTGCTGATAAGTGACCACCAGTTTTTATCCGTTCTCTGCCTGAAAAAAAACGCTCCATACCATATCTGTGCTCAGTGTGCTGCATAATATATCTGTGCTGAGTGCTCACACTGCTTAATTGTAGGGACTGGGGAGCAGCATATAGCAGGAGTACAGTGCAGAGTTTTGCTGACAGTGACCACCAGTATACGTTGTCTGCCTGAAAAACACTCCATATCTGTGCTCAGTGTGCTGCTTTATTGTGGGGACTGGGGACCACCAGTATAATTAATATTATATAGGAGGAGTACAGTGCAGAGTGCACTGCTGTACCTACCTCTGTGTCGTCATCCATTAAGTATACTATCCATCTACATTCTATACCTGTGGTGCATTTTAGTTTTGCAGTTTGCTGACACAGGTACCACCAGTATACTATATATAGCAGTACGGTAGGCCACTGCTGTACCTACCTCTGTGTCGTCATCCATTAAGTATACTATCCATCTACATTCTATACCTGTGGTGCATTTTAGTTTTGCAGTTTGCTGACACAGTGACCACCAGTATACTATATATAGCAGTACGGTAGGCCACTGCTGTACCTCCCTCTGTGTCGTCATCCATTAAGTATACTATCCATCTACATTCTATACCTGTGGTGCATTTTAGTTTTGCAGTTTGCTGACACAGTGACCACCAGTATACTATATATAGCAGTACGGTAGGCCACTGCTGTACCTACCTCTGTGTCGTCATCCATTAAGTATACTATCCATCTACATTCTATACCTGTGGTGCATTTTAGTTTTGCAGTTTGCTGACACAGTGACCACCAGTATACTATATAGCAGTACGGTAGGCCACTGCTGTACCTACCTCTGTGTCGTCATCCATTAAGCATACTTTCCATCTACATTCTATACCTGTGGTGCATTTTAGTTTTGCAGTTTGCTGACACAGTGACCACCAGTATACTATATATAGCAGTACGGTAGGCCACTGCTGTACCTACCTCTGTGTCGTCATCCATTAAGTATACTATCCATCTACATTCTATACCTGTGGTGCATTTTAGTTTTGCAGTTTGCTGACACAGTGACCACCAGTATACTACATATAGCAGTACGGTAGGCCACTGCTGTACCTACCTCTGTGTCGTCATTCATTAAGTATACTATCCATCTACATTCTATACCTGTGGTGCATTTTAGTTTTGCAGTTTGCTGACACAGTGACCACCAGTATACTATATATAGCAGTACGGTAGGCCACTGCTGTACCTACCTCTGTGTCGTCATCCATTAAGTATACTATCCATCTACATTCTATACCTGTGGTGCATTTTAGTTTTGCAGTTTGCTGACACAGTGACCACCAGTATACTATATATAGCAGTACGGTAGGCCACTGCTGTACCTACCTCTGTGTCGTCATCCATTGAGTATACTATCCATCTACATTCTATACCTGTGGTGCATTTTAGTTTTGCAGTTTGCTGACACAGTGACCACCAGTATACTATATATAGCAGTACGGTAGGCCACTGCTGTACCTACCTCTGTGTCGTCATCCATTAAGTATACTATCCATCTACATTCTATACCTGTGGTGCATTTTAGTTTTGCAGTTTGCTGACACAGTGACCACCAGTATACTATATATAGCAGTATGGTAGGCCACTGCTGTACCTACCTCTGTGTCATCAAGTATACTATCCATCCATACCTGTGGTGCATTTCAGTTGTGCGCAGTAAATATAGTAGTAGGCCATTGCTATTGATACTGGCATATAATTCCACACATTAAAATATGGAGAACAAAAATGTGGAGGTTAAAAATAAAATAGGGAAAGATCAAGATCCACTTCCACCTCGTGCTGAAGCTGCTGCCACTAGTCATGGCCGAGACGATGAAATGCCATCAGTGTCGTCTGCCAAGGCCGATGCCCAATGTCATAGTAGAGAGCATGTAAAATCCAAAAAAACAAAAGTTCAGTAAAATGACCCAAAAATCAAAATCAAAATCGTCTGAGGAGAAGCGTAAACTTGCCAATATGCCATTTACGACACGGAGTGGCAAGGAACGGCTGAGGCCCTGGCCTATGTTCATGGCTAGTGGTTCAGCTTCACATGAGGATGGAAGCACTCGTTCTCTCGCTAGAAAAATGAAAAGACTTAAGCTGGCAAAAGCACAGCAAAGAACTGTGCGTTCTTCTAAATCACAAATCCCCAAGGAGAGTCCAATTGTGTCGGTTGCGATGCCTGACCTTCCCAACACTGGACGGGAAGAGCTTGCGCCTTGCACCATTTGCACGCCCCCTGCAAGTGCTGGAAGGAGCACCCGCAGTCCAGTTCCTGATAGTCAAATTGAAGATGTCACTGTTGAAGTACACCAGGATGAGGATATGGGTGTTGCTGGCGCTGGGGAGGAAATTGACAAGGAGGATTCTGATGGTGAGGTGGTTTGTTTAAGTCAGACACCCGGGGAGACACCTGTTGTCCGTGGGACGAATATGGCCATTGATATGCCTGGTCAAAATACAAAAAAAAATCAGCTCTTCGGTGTGGAATTATTTCAACACAAATGCGGACAACAGGTGTCAAGCCGTGTGTTGCCTTTGTCAAGCTGTAATAAGTAGGGGTAAGGACGTTAACCACCTCGGAACATCCTCCCTTATACGTCACCTGCAGCGTATTCATCATAAGTCAGTGACAAGTTCAAAAACTTTGGGTGACAGCGGAAGCAGTCCACTGACCACTAAATCATTTCCTCTTGTAACCAAGCTCCTGCAAACCACACCACCAACTCCCTCAGTGTCAATTTCCTCCTTACCCAGGAAAGCCAATAGTCCTGCAGGCCATGTCACTGTCAAGTCTGACGAGTCCTCTCCTGCCTGAGATTCCTCCGATGCATCCTTGAGTGTAACGCCTACTGCTGCTGGCGCTGCTGTTGTTGCTGCTGGGAGTCGATCGTCATCTCAGAGGGGAAGTCGGAAGACCACTTGTACTACTTCCAGTAAGCAATTGACTATCCAACAGTCCTTTGCGAGGAAGATGAAATATCACAGCAGTCATCCTGCTGCAAAGCAGATAACTCAGGCCTTGGCAGCCTGGGTGGTGAGAAACGTGGTTCCGGTATCCATCGTTAATTCAGAGGCAACTATAGACTTGATTGAGGTACTGTGTCCCCGGTACCAAATACCATCTAGGTTCCATTTCTCTAGGCAGGCGATACCAAAAATGTACACAGACCTCAGAAAAAGACTCACCAGTGTCCTAAAAAATGCAGTTGTACCCAATGTCCACTTAACCACGGACATGTGGACAAGTGGAGCAGGGCAGACTCAGGACTATATGACTGTGACAGCCCACTGGGTAGATGTTTTGCCTCCCGCAGCAAGAACAGCAGCGGCGGCACCAGTAGCAGCATCTCGCAAACGCCAACTTGTTCCTAGGCAGGCTACGCTTTGTATCACCGCTTTCCAGAATAGGCACACAGCTGACAACCTCTTACGGCAACTGAGGAAGATCATCGCAGAATGGCTTACCCCAATTGGACTCTCCTGTGGATTTGTGACATCGGACAACGCCAGCAATATTGTGCGTGCATTACATCTGGGCAAATTCCAGCACGTCCCATGTTTTGCACATACATTGAATTTGGTGGTGCAGAATTATTTAAAAAACGACAGGGGCGTGCAAGAGATGCTGTCGGTGGCCCGAAGAATTGCGGGCCACTTTCGGCATTCAGGCACCGCATACAGAAGACTGGAGCACCACCAAACATTCCTGAACCTGCCCTGCCATCATCTGAAGCAAGAGGTGGTAACGAGGTGGAATTCAACCCTCTATATGCTTCAGAGGATGGAGGAGCAGCAAAAGGCCATTCAAGCCTATACATCTGTCCACGATATTCCCCTCATCAGGCTTTTGCAGAAGAAGCTGGAGACATTGAAGGAGGAGCTAAAACAGAGCGATTCCGCTAGGCATGTGGGACTTGTGGATGGAGCCCTTAATTCGCTTAACCAGGATTCACGGGTGGTCAATCTGTTGAAATCAGAGCACTACATTTTGGCCACCGTGCTCGATCCTAGATTTAAAAGCTACGTTGTATCTCTCTTTCTGGCAGACACAAGTCTGCAGAGGTTCAAAGACCTGCTGGTGAGAAAATTGTCAAGTCAAGCGGAACGTGACCCGTCAACAGCTCCTCCTTCACATTCTCCCGCAACTGGGGGTGCGAGGAAAAGGCTAAGAATTCCGAGCCCACCCACTGGCGGTGATGCAGGGCAGTCTGGAGCGAGTGCTGACATCTGGTCCGGACTGAAGGACCTGCCAACGATTACTGACATGTCGTCTACTGTCACTGCATATGATTCTCTCACCATTGAAAGAATGGTGGAGGATTATATGAGTGACCGCATCCAAGTAGGCACGTCAGACAGTCCGTACATATACTGGCAGGAAAAAGAGGCAATTTGGAGGCCCTTGCACAAGCTGGCTTTATTCTACCTAAGTTGCCCTCCCTCCAGTGTGTACTCCGAAAGAGTGTTTAGTGCAGCCGCTCACCTTGTCAGCAATCGGCGTACGTGGTTACTTCCAGAAAATGTGGAGAAGATGATGTTCATCAAAATGAATTATAATCAAATCCTCCGTGGAGACATTCACCAGCAGCAATTGCCTCCAGAAAGTACACGGGGACCTGAGATGGTGGATTCCAGTGGGGACGAATTAATAATCTGTGAGGAGGGGGATGTACACAGTGAAAGGGGTGAGGAATCGGAGGATGATGATGAGGTGGACATCTTGCCTCTGTAGAGCCAGTTTGCGCAAGGAGAGACTGATTGCTTCTTTTTTGGTGGGGGCCCAAACCAACCAGTCATTTCAGTCACAGTCGTGTGGCAGACCCTGTCGCTGAAATGATGGGTTCGTTAAAGTGTGCATGTCCTGTTTATACAACATAAGGGTGGGTGGGAGGGCCCAAGGACAATTCCATCTTGCACCTCTTTTTTCTTTCATTTTTCTTTGCATCATGTGCTGTTTGGGGACAATTTTTTTGAAGTGCCATCCTGCCTGACACTGCAGTGCCACTCCTAGATGGGCCAGGTGTTTGTGTCGGCCACTTGTGTCGCTTAGCTTAGTCACACAGCGACCTTGGTGCGCCTCTTTTTTTCTTTGCATCATGTGCTGTTTGGGGACAATTTTTTTGAAGTGCCATCCTGCCTGACACTGCAGTGCCACTCCTAGATGGGCCAGGTGTTTGTGTCAGCCACTTGTGTCGCTTAGCTTAGTCACACAGCGACCTTGGTGCACCTCTTTTTTTCTTTGCATCATGTGCTGTTTGGGGACAATTTTTTTGAAGTGCCATCCTGCCTGACACTGCAGTGCCACTCCTAGATTGGCCAGGTGTTTGTGTCGGCCACTTGTGTCGCTTAGCTTAGCCATCCAGCGACCTCGGTGCAAATTGTAGGACTAAAAATAATATTGTGAGGTGTGAGGTGTTCAGAATAGACTGGAAATGAGTGGAAATTATGGTAATTGAGGTTAATAATACTATGGGATCAAAATGACCCCCAAATTCTATGATTTAAGCTGTTTTTTAGGGTTTTTTGAAAAAAACACCCGAATCCAAAACACACCCGAATCCGACAAAAAATTTTCGGTGAGGTTTTGCCAAAATGCGTCCGAATCCAAAACACGACAGCGGAACCGAATCCAAAACCAAAACACAAAACCCGAAAAATGTCCGGTGCACATCACTATTATTTAGACGTAACTGTTAAAATTAAGGATGGCGTTATCTCCACAGAACTGTATCACAAAAACACTGATCGTAACACTTTATTGCATTATAGCAGTTGCCATCCACCTTCCTTGAAGAGAGCGCTTCCGAAGACACAAATGTTGAGGGCAGCGAGAATCACGAGTGACATTAGCACATTAGAACCAGCATTAAACCTTGTCCAAGAGAAGTTTGCACATAGGGGATATCCCATCTCTCTCTTCGAGGAATCTAAGCGACAGGTAATGAATACCCCCAGAAAGGACCTTTTGGTGTCTGGTACCCCAAAAGAAAAACTAGATAGGATCCCATTGATAACAGAATACACGTTGGCTAGTCAGGTTCTACCGAGAGCAACGAAGGCATTATGGCTAATTGTAAGTGGGGACAGTGAGCTACCAATATTTAAGAACAAATCCCTCATGCCTAGCTATAGAAGAGGGAGGAACCTCAGGGATATACTAGTTAAGTCCAAAATAGAATACACACCTAATTTAGGTAAAAAATCCTTTCTGGTTCAGAAAAAGAAAACGGGGGGCTATCGGTGCATCTCATGCACCACGTGTAATTATTTAGAACCAGGATCTTTAAACATCCCCGCACAGGGCATAAATTTAAGATCAATTATGTGCTAACATGCACATCACAATATGTGATATACATCATTATCTGCCCATGCGGGCTTTATTATGTGGGCCTAAAGAGAGGATGGCTCTACACCAATCGGCTATAAAGGCCGCATTGGAGGACAAGGACTGTGACCAACCGGTGGCGTGTCACTTTAGAGATGCCTGACATCCACTGACATCCTTAAGATATAAGATAATAGACCACGTCCCCCTCGATGCTCGTAAGAAACGTCTGAGTCAATGTGAATCCAAATGGATTCATATCCTCGATACAATATCTCCTAGAGGTCTGAACGAGAAGATTTCATGGAGTATATTTTTATAAAGCCATTTCAGTGCGTTACATACTGTTTTAGATTAAACAACTGAGCCTCTAACACCCAAATAAATCTTTTTGTCATAAATATCTAGGCTAATCTTCCTTACGTGAAATGGATATAGTCGCAAGTAAACATAATTAAAATTGTATATAGACTATATATAAGTTAGATCCAACATGGGAATGTTGTTGGCCATTTTAAGATTTGTATTAATCGATAGAGAAGTGTATAGTAAGATGGCAATAACAGATATAGTTTCAGAGCAGTCAGTATGGATTTTTCAATAAGACTGCTTCTCTGGCTTGTTTTTTGTCTTTTTTTAATGTTTTTAAAGTCATTAGTGCACGTTTCGTATTCACAGTGTATTACTTGTTCACTAATTTTACTGTTCACGCTTTTATGGATGAGTATTTGTTGTTTTTTTCACATTATAGAGATGCACTATGCACTTTATTGTGGTGTCCACAGGGTGGCGCACGTCGGACCACCGGGAGGCACAGGGATAGCCGCTGCTGTTGCTAGGGACGCCTAGTGATCAGCCGGGCGGGCGCCTGGGTGACGTCGGATCCGGAAGTACGTCACTGCTGCCGAGCGGTAGGGAACGACGGCCGCCAGTACCCCGGAGACATCCACATCATATAAAGGTATGTTCATGGCAATTGTATTACATGCTCTGTATTCACTTGACACAGTTATATGCGTCCTGACGAAAAGGCCTGCGAGCCTTGAAACGTTGACGACGACACAGATGAGTATCCACTAAAGAATCTTTTCACATGATTATTGGAGTGCCGCCCTCTTTCTTATTTATAAGGAACCAGCTGACTGTTTATTTGTTGGGGAGGGCACCCTGTTTATGCCTATATCATCCGGAGTGCCAAGCTATTGCTGTATTTTATATATATATATTTATATATATATATTCAATAGCTGTCGGAAGCTGCCATCTTGTCGGACAGACGGCAGCTTCTGACAGATTTTGGTCGAAAGCGGTTCCTACCTATTGAAAATGTGCATATTTTTTCTGACAAGTCGGGAATTCCCACCGATCCACAGGCTTCTGTTGAAAATGGGGTCAAATCTGACAGGTTTTGGCCCCCTTTCTGACAAACTCAATCTGACTTGAAAACAAGTTGGATTGAGGTGAGGAGACAGGGAGCGGTGCTGCAGGCTATGGGGAACGGGGATGAGAGGTACCTTGATGGCTGTCCCCAAGCCCCCCCGCTGCCGCAGACATCACCTCCACCCGCTGCCGTCCAGCTGCGCCCGCCGCCATCCAGCTCCGCCCACTGCTGTCCAGCTCCCCCACCACCCGCCGTCATCCTGCTCCCCCCGCTGCCACTTTCAGCGCACCCGGCAGCCACTGACAGCAGCAGCAGGACAGGACCCCGGGTACAACCAAATCCAACAGTCAGATTTGGCCGTCCATTGAATAGCCCATGTTGGAATGGATCTGACACTTATTGAATACACCCCGTAGAGTCCTTGTTGTGCAAATAAAAATTCCAATTTTGTTTGGAATAACAATGTCCAGCATCAATTCACCAAAAAAGTGCAGCCCTCCTCCTTAGCACTTCCCCAGGGCCAACTCTATATATATGGAAAACAATGGAAGGCATACAATAGTGAAGTAAGCGTAAACAAATTTGCTCGTAATTTTTAGTACTCAAATACCAGCATATGACCAGGCCTATTGGATCCATGCTGCACCTGCCTCACCCCTCCGCAAACTTGGATGTCCCAGCGGTCCAAGCCTCAGTCTCGATACAGGTGACATCAGTTCCTCTTACGTAACACCTTTTAATTGAAATGTGTTTCATAACTTATGCTGGGTACACACTGGCAGATATATTGGCCAATCAGTTGGTTGTCCAATATATCTTTCTCATACGTCCTAGAGGATGCTGGGGATGCTTCAACAACCATGGGGTATAGACGGGATCCGCAGGAGACAAAGGCACACTTTAAGACTTTGATTGGGTGTGAACTGGCTCCTCCCTCTATGCCCCTCCTCCAGACTCCAGTTTAGACTCTGTGCCCAGAGAGACTGGTTACACAAAGGGGAGCTCTACTGAGTTTCTCTGAAAAGACTTTATGTTAGGTTTATTATTTTCAGGGAGACCTGCTGGCTACAGGCTCCCTGCTTCGTGGGAGTGAGGGGAGAGAAGCAGACCTACTTCTTAAGAGTTCAAGGGCTCTGCTTCTTAGGCTACTGGACACCATTAGCTCCAGCGGGTTCGATCACTTGGTATGCCTAGCTGCTTGTTCCCGGAGCCGCGCCGTCACCCCCCTTACAGAGCCGGAAGAAAGAAGGCGGGTGAGTATAAAGAAGAAAAGAAGACTTTAGTGACGGCAGAAGACTCCAGTGTTGAGGTACCGCGCAGCGGTCACGCTGCACGCCATGCTCCCACACACACAGCGGCACTGGCAGGGTCAGGGAGCAGGGAGGGCGCCCTGGGCAGCATGAACACTGAAGCTTCTAAAACTGGTATTGTAAGTGCCTAGGCACTAAAATATAGACCCCCGCCAGTATAAAGATGTGAATTTGAGCGGGACTGAAGCGCGCTGGTGAGGGGGCGTGGCTTAGCCCTCACAGCACTGCCAGCGCCATTTTCTCCTCACAGAGACGCTGGTCCTTCCTAAACACTGCTGCATGGATCAGAGTGGAAAACGAGGGGGGTGGGGGGCACAGTGGTTTAGTGTGATATAAAGTGAAATAAAAACACTATATCATGGGCGCTGGGGAAAATTAGCTGATAAACTCCTTCTGTGTCCATGACTGAATGTACTGGGGTCTATCCCTTATAGCCAGTGAAATGTCGGTGGGTGTTTGGTACACTTGTGTAGGCATATTTGAGGCTGAGGGCTCTGTCACAAAGGGAAGGACTCTGTCGGTGCTGTCGACCCCCTAGTACATGTAAATATGTCAACATGTCAGTAGAGGTATATTTTTCCCAAGACAAAACTATATGGGAGACACAGACGTGGGGGGTGTCCCTGTCGGCACCAACAATATCTGACTGGGTGGATATGGAAATTATAATATGATGCATATCAGATAGATCTATACCTATATGTAATATGTATCTATAGTATGATAGGCAGATAAAAATAGGCAGAGAGAAGAACATAGCTAGGAACAGAAAAAGCACAAACAAAACTCTAAAAGCTATGTGTGCAAATGCTAGGAGCTTAGGAAATAAAATCCCAGAACTAACTGCAATAATGACAAGGGATGATCTAGACATTGTGGCAATTACAGAGTCATGGTACAATGAAAATCATGACTGGGACATAGCTATACCGGGATATACTTTATTTAGGAAGGACAGAATTGGAAAAATCGGAGGAGGGGTAGCAATGTATGTAAAAAATGCCATAAATACTACATTAATACAAAGTATTGAAGAAAAAACTGAGGCCCTTTGGGTGACCATAGAAACAGGGGAAAAGTTGATTAGTTGCCCGTGATATACAGGCCACCAGGTCAGGAAGAGGAACTTGACAAGAACCTATTGCAGGACATAACTAAAATGGCATTAAAAGGAGAGGTAATAATCATGGGAGACTTTAATCTTCCTGATGTAAACTGGGAGGTGTCTGTTGCTAGTTCCACTAGAAGTAGGAACATTTTAAATTCCCTTCAGGGAGCATCCCTCCACCAATTGGTGAGGGAGCCCACTCGGAAAGACGCAATATTAGACTTAATACTTACAAATGGAGACAGATTATCGGACGTAAAAGTGGGTGAAAACCTGGGATCCAGTGATCATCAAGCAGTATGGTTCAGCATTAAGACAGAGACTGACTCGTCCCATACAAAAACAAAGGTGTTGGATTTTAGGAAGGCTGATTTTGTAGGGATGGGAAAATGTGTAAGCGATTCTTTGGCAGAGTGGAGGAACTTGGAAACAGTGCAGGAGAGGTGGGAAACATTAAAATGTGCAATATTGAAGGCAACAGACCTTTGTATCAAAACTGTTAGGAAAAACACAAGGAAAAGGAAGCCAGTGTGGTTTGCAAAAGAAGTAGCAAATATTGTGAGAGCAAAAAAGATGGCTTTTAGGAAATATAAGCAGACACAAAATAATGAAGACAAAAAGATATATCTTGTTAGACAGAAGGAGACAAAGAAGGTAATCAGATGTGCAAAGGCACAAGCTGAGGAGAAAATGGCCCAGTCAGTGGGTAAAGGAGGCAAAATTTTTTTTAGGTATATAAGCAAAAGGAGAAAAACAAAAGGCAGAATTATAAAACTAAAGACGGACACTGGGAGTCTTGTTGAAGGAGACAATTTAATAGCAGATCATCTTAATGATTATTTTTGCTCAGTATTTACTACTGAAAGAGAGGGGAAGGGGCCACAGTTAAGTTGCAGGGATATTCAGGAAAATGAAACAAGTACATTTACAGAGGAGAAGGTCCTAACAGAACTCTCAAAGCTGAAAGTGGACAAATCTATGGGGCCAGATGGGATACATCCAAGGATACTAAAAGAACTTAAAGAGGTGCTGGTAGCACCATTGACAGAATTATTCAACCAGTCATTAGCTACAGGAGTAATTCCAGGGGACTGGAAAAGAGCAAACGTAGTCCCACTGCACAAAAGTGGAAGCAAGGAAGAGGCAAACAACTACAGACCAGTGAATCTTACATCAGTAGTAGGGAAATTGATGGAAACACTCTTAAAAGAAAGAGTTGTAGATTATCTCAAATCCGGCAATTTACTGGATCCCAAACAGCATGGAATCACTGGGGGGAGATCATGTCAAACAAATCTTATTGACTTTTTTGATTGTGTGACTAAAGTGATGGATAAAGGTGGAGCCATGGATATAGCTTATCTAGACTTTAGTAAGTCTTTTGACACAGTTCCACATCGCAGACTGCTAAATAAACTTGAAAGTTTGGGATTGGATATTAGGATTATTGAATGGATAAGATCTTGGTTGAAGAGAGTTGTGGTAAATGGAGTGCATTCACAGGAGGGAAATGTTACCAGTGGAGTACCCCAGGGATCTGTACTTGGACCAGTGCTTTTTAATATCTTTATTGGTGACATTGCAAATGGCATTAAAGGGAAAGTATGCCTTTTTGCAGATGACACAAAGGTATGCAACAGGGTAGACACACCAGGTGGGGTAAAACAAATGATTGAGGATCTAGGTAGATTAGAGGAATGGTCAAGAGTCTGGCAATTACAGTTTAATGCCAAAAAATGCAAAATCATGCACTTGGGTCTCAAAAATCCTAAAGCTAAATACAGTATTAATGGCACTATACTGGAAACTACTGAGGAGGAAAGGGATCTAGGAGTCACTATTTCAGATGACTTAAAGACAGGTAAGCAATGTAACAAGGCAATGAGGAAGGCTAGTCAGATGCTTGGCTGCATTGGGAGAGGAATCAGCAGCAGAAAGAAAGAAGTAATAATGCCACTGTATAGGTCATTGGTACGGCCTCATCTAGAATACTGTATTCAGTTCTGGAGGCCATATCTTCAAAAGGATATTAATACATTAGAAACTGTACAAAGGAGGGCAACTAAAATGGTGCATAGCCTACATCACAAAACATACCCAGAAAGACTAAGAAATCTCAATATGTATAGTTTGGAGCAGAGAAGGGAAAGGGGGGACATGATAGAAACTTTCAAATATATCAAGGGTTTTAACAAAGTCCAGGAGGGAAACATTCTCCAAATGAAGAGAAGAAATAGGACACGAGGACATGCACTGAGACTGGAGGGGCGGAGGTTCAGGGGAAATTTGCGGAAAAATTATTTCACAGAAAGGGTAGTGGACAAGTGGAATAGCCTCCCATCAGAGGTGGTAGAGGCTAAGACAGTAGAGCAATTTAAACATGCATGGGATATCCTTACAAAGAAATAAGGATCAAATAAGGTTAGAGATAAAAATAATATAAAAAAAAAAAAAAGGGGCAGACTAGATGGGCCAAGTGGTTCTTATCTGCCGACAAATTCTATGTTTCTATGTTTCTATGATTATATAGGTCTGTGGCACGATCACAGATGTGATAATTTTATGGAGGGAGTCATATTCATAGAATAGATTTCCCTCAGACCCTTCAGGGTCACAAAAATTTTATTTTGCCCAGTTACTACTCCCTGAGATCGACTTGAAAATCTTTCTTAGGTCGACCATAATGTTTCCTGATCAGATCCTCAAAAATTGGCATTCAGTACCTGTTTATAGTTACACATTAGAACGCATTAACGTCACTAGGGACCTTGCTGTTCCTGACATAAAATGTGTATATGTAGATATATATATATATATGGAAATTGGAGGGATAGGGTTCGGCGCCCAGTGTAGCTAGAAATGGTAAAAAGGCCAAAAAATATATATGTATAAAATTTATTTTTAATTTAAAAGAATTTTAATATATATGAGAGTTAAATAATTTTTACATAAAATTAAGCTACCCTTTGAAGAAGTCTGTTTGAGACGAAACGCGTTGGGTTTCCTGCACCAATCCCCTGCTGTTTCTTGAAGTTAAGTTGATCTCCTTATCCTTGTAAACTTTACTACTTTTATGTTTTTATGTTTTTTATGTAAAAATTATTTAACTCTCATATATATTAAAATTCTTTTAAATTAAAAATAAATTTTATACATATATATTTTTTGGCCTTTTTACCATTTCTAGCTACACTGGGCGCCGAACCCTATCCCTCCAATTTCCATGAATTCAGCAGTGCGGTACCGGCACTGCATCCTTAGGGCCCGGCAGACACCTTTTACTAAGGTTATGTGTGTTTTTTATGGTAATTTTTAGGTAATTTTAATCCTATATTTAGGTTAATTCTCTTTACTGAGATCATAGTTCGCAAGTGGCGCTGTACCTCCCCCCTTTTTTTCTCTATATATATATATATATATATATATATATGTATGTATGTATGTATGTATGTATATGTATATATATATATATATATATATATATATATAGATAGATATATGTGTGTATAGGTGCATTGGAAGGTATATATTAGTGATGAGCGGGTTCGGTTCCTCGGAAACCAAACCCCCCCCGAACTTCACCCATTTTACACGGGTCCGAGGCATACTCGGATTCTCCGGTATGGCTCGGTTAACCCGAGCGCGCCCGAACGTCATCATCCCACTGTCGGATTCTCGCGAGATTCGGATTCTATATAAGCAGCCGCGCGTCGCCGCCATTTTCACTCGTGCATTGGAAATGTTAGGGAGAGGACGTGGCTGGCGTCCTCTCCGTTTATTAATAATATTTGTGCTTATTGCTTAATTGTGGGGACTGGGGAGCAGCTGTATTATATAGGAGGAGTACAGTGCAGAGTTTTGCTGACAGTGACCACCAGTATACGTTGTCTGCCTGAAAAACACTCCATATCTGTGCTCAGTGTGCTGCATATATCTGTGCTCACACTGCTTAATTGTGGGGACTGGGGAGCAGCTGTATTATATAGGAGGAGTACAGTGCAGAGTTTTGCTGACAGTGACCACCAGTATACGTTGTCTGCCTGAAAAACACTCCATATCTGTGCTCAGTGTGCTGCATATATCTGTGCTCACACTGCTTTATTGTGGGCACTGGGGACCACCAGTATATTATATAGGAGGAGTACAGTGCAGAGTTTTGCTGACCAGTGACCACCAGTATACGTTGTCTGCCTGAAAAACACTCCATATCTGTGCTCAGTGTGCAGCATATATCTGTGCTCACACTGCTTAATTGTAGGGACTGGGGAGCAGCTGTATTATATAGGAGGAGTACAGTGCAGAGTTTTGCTGACAGTGACCACCAGTATACGTTGTCTGCCTGAAAAACACTCCATATCTGTGCTCAGTGTGCTGCATATATCTGTGCTCACACTGCTTTATTGTGGGGACTGGGGACCACCAGTACATTATATAGGAGGAGTACAGAGCAGAGTTTTGCTGACAGTGACCACCAGTATATATAGCAGTATGGTACGAAAGGCCACTGCTCTACCTACCTCTGTGTCGTCAAGTATACTATCCATCCATACCTGTGGTGCATTTCAGTTATGCGCAGTATATATAGTAGTAGGCCATTGCTATTGATACTGGCATATAATTCCACACATTAAAATATGGAGAACAAAAATGTGGAGGTTAAAATAGGGAAAGATCAAGATCCACTTCCACCTCGTGCTGAAGCTGCTGCCACTAGTCATGGCCGAGACGATGAAATGCCATCAACGTCATCTGCCAAGGCCGATGCCCAATGTCATAGTAGAGAGCATGTAAAATCCAAAAAACAAAAGTTCAGTAAAATGACCCAAAAATCAAAATTGAAAGCGTCTGATGAGAAGCGTAAACTTGCGAATATGCCATTTACGTCACGGAGTGGCAAGGAACGGCTGAGGCCCTGGCCTATGTTCATGGCTAGTTGTTCAGATTCACATGAGGATGGAAGCACTCATCCTCTCGCTAGAAAACTGCAGTGCCACTCCGAGATGGGTCAGGTGTTTGTGTCGGCCACTTGGGTCGTTTAGCTTAGTCACACAGCTACCTCATTGCGCCTCTTTTTTTCTTTGCATCATGTGCTGTTTGGGGACTATTTTTTTGAAGTGCCATCCTATCTGACACTGCAGTGCCACTCCTAGATGGGCCAGGTGTTTGTGTCGGCCACTTGTGTCGCTTAGCTTAGTCACACAGCGACCTTGGTGCGCCACTTTTTTTCTTTGCATCATGTGCTGTATGGGGACAATTTTTTTGAAGTGACATCCTGCCTGACACTGCAGTGCCACTCCTAGATGGGCCAGGTGTTTGTGTCGGCCACTTGTGTCGCTTAGCTTAGTCACACAGCGACCTTGGTGCGCCTCTTTTTTTCTTTGCATCATGTGCTGTTTGGGGACAATTTTTTTGAAGTACCATCCTGTCTGACACTGCAGTGCCACTCCTAGATGGGCCAGGTGTTTGTGTCGGCCACTTGTGTCGCTTAGCTTAGTCACACAGCGACCTTGGTGCGCCTCTTTTTTTCTTTGCATCATGTGCTGTTTGGGGACTATTTTTTTGAAGTGCCATCCTGCCTGACACTGCAGTGCCACTCCTAGATGGGCCAGGTGTTTGTGTCGGCCACTTGTGTCGCTTAGCTTAGCCACACAGCGACCTTGGTGCACCTCTTTTTTTCTTTGCATCATGTGCTGTTTGGGGACAATTATTTTGAAGTGGCATCCTGTCTGACACTGCAGTGCCACTCCTAGATGGGCCAGGTGTTTGTGTCGGCCACTTGTGTCGCTTAGCTTAGCCATCCAGCGACCTCGGTGCAAATTTTAGGACTAAAAATTATATTGTGAGGTGTGAGGTGTTCAGAATAGACTGAAAATGAGTGGAAATTATGGTTATTGGGGTTAATAATACTATGGGATCAAAATGACCCCCAAATTCTATGATTTAAGCTGTTTTTGAGGGTTTTTTGTAAAAAACACAAAACCCGAAAAATTTCCGGTGCACATCACTAGTATATATGTATGTATATATGTATATAAAGATATTTATAATGAATTCTGAGGTAAAGTTTGTCCTTCTCAATGGATAGAAGGTGAGAGTCACCCCCTGTTCTCCACGGGGACCTGTCACAAAGGATCGTATGCAGGAAGATATGTGATACTCTAATTATGTGTCCGCATGTACGTTGTTTTATACTAGCATTACATGCGCATGGGAGAGTAGTTGTATGCAACTTAAGTTGAGTTATGTCTATGTCATTGCAGCATACAGTCAGGTGACAACAAGGGATATAGGACTCTTGTTTTCGCGGGCCACTACCATAGCGGTCTCGACTAGGAGGGCGTTGTGGATTCACCAATGGAATGCTGAGACTGACTCCGAGAAGAACTGGAGTATCTTCCCTATGAAGGTGAAACCTGGTTTGGGGATGGCTTTGTTAAGTGATCTCGGCAGATACCACTGGTAAGTCTGCCTTCTTGACCTATGTTCCCTCACAATGGTTGGACCGAATGGATACGGTTTCCCTTTCTTTGCAGGTAGAGGAAGGTGAAAAGTAAGAGGTCAGCAGCCTTTTCAAGTTCGCTGAAACAGAAATCATCCTCTGTTTCTACCACATCCACCGCATGTCGCTGGGTCTATCTTGCGGGAGCCCACACCGGTGGCACCATGTCTAATACTCTTCAGTCAGTCCTGGTATGCACTTGGACCAGTGAGTTTTAGAATAGAGTCCCTAGGGGAACATACTGGAGTTTCCAGACGATTCCCCTCACTGATTTTTCACAATTCTCCCCTGGACGGGGAGGTGGTAGGTGACGCCATACAAGAGTTGGGTCAGGATCAGGTCATTGTCCTGCTGTCCCGGTTACCTAAAAAAAAAAAAAAGAGGATAAAAGCTGTTATTCAAGCTTTTTCGTGCTTCTGAGGACGAATGGCTCGGTCAGAACAATTCCAAACAATTTCTACTTAAGAAGTTGAACTACATGGTGGAATCTCTCTGGGCAGGGATCTCCAATCTGGTAAGGAGAAAGAGGGTCTAAATACGGTTCTTCCGCATTAGGCTTACCTGGTTTGCTATTCAGGATTCGTTACAAAAAAAGGGAGAGGGGGGGAGGTTTGGGGAAGGCTGCACAGGATTACTAATTGGACAAAATATAACTACCTCAGAATTGACTGACACTCTTGGGATATTTTTCCCTTTAATTGGTCAATTGTATACCTATAACCAAAATGGTATTATTGGTAACAACGAATTTTGGCGGTCAGTGGTGCTCCCAAGGGTATAAAAGCACAAATCATAAAGAAGACTACAAAGAAGACAAGATAACCCTGGTAGGGAGCACTCTTATCTGAGGTAACAAAATTAATTAATGTGTATTAATGAAATAATCTTAAAATTACAAATTTTATTAGATATGCCATAAAAATTTAAGTCTACACAGTCCGTGTGAATTCACTAATAAGTATGTGATCATTTGCGAAAATATATTGAGAGATATGGTCTTATCTAGATGACCTCAGTCAGAACAATTCTATATGTTCAAGTCCGTCTACGTAATAATTCCCTTACCAACTGGTGTGTGGCTAAGTAAGGATATGTTAAAAATTAGACAATGTGACCATCATCTTTATCAATTGTATAGCCCATATACAAATTCTCAGGGCAATAAGTTTGAATCATAGGTCACTGATAGATTATTTTTAGTTGGGTCACCTATACACCAGTATGAGGCCCAATTAACAAAGAGAAGTGTCTGTGGAGCCGTTTCTCAGAAATATAGTGGACATGGGCATGCCATCAGTCAGCCATGTAATGGTGCCACCTGTGTGAAAAAATGATAATTAATTTATGTTAAATCACACGCATATACAAAATAAAGGGGTGTGAGGCACCAGTACTTGAAAACCCCTAATTGTTCTATGTCAAATAGTCATGTGTTAATCACCCAAAAGGAAATCAATTTAACTTTAATATGGATCACAGTCGCTGCTATGTAGAGGTATGAGGTACATGTGCCTCCATTTTCAGCAGTTGTCAACCATTCCGCTTACTGGGTTAAGGAAGGGGTGTGAGGTATCAGTGCGTAAAGACAGCTATCTGGATAATCAGTTGCTTCATATCAAACAGTCATGTAATGATCGCACCAAGAAAGTTATGCCTCAGTTATCAACAGCTAGATACACCCATGTCTTGAGAGATAATTATTTTCTGAAAAAAACTCACGCCGTATCACTCCAAATCTCTTTGCCATAATTTCTTCCACATACATCCCAGCAGTTTGAGCAGGAGAACTAAAATTGATTTGTCAGTGCTTAATGACAGCTATCTGAAGAAACAGTTGTTTGATGTCAAACAGTCATATGATGATTGCACCAGAGAAATTGTACCTCAATAATCAACAACTGGATCCACCCATGTCTGAGAGATAATCCACTTCTAAGGAACTCA
The DNA here is from genome assembly GCF_028390025.1 of Pseudophryne corroboree. NCBI lineage: Eukaryota > Metazoa > Chordata > Amphibia > Anura > Myobatrachidae > Pseudophryne > Pseudophryne corroboree. The sequence continues at coordinate 763,266,760 of NC_086447.1, forward strand.
CAGCGTACTCACTAAGAGACCTTTTTTAGAATTGTTGATTACAATCGTGCTTTAACAGAGGTATGAGGCACATATACCTCAATTTTTCAGCAGCTACCAAGCAATTTCAGAATGCTGAATTCAAAACAGGTGTTAATTACAATCGTGTCTTGACAGAGGTATGAGGCACAAATATCTAAATTTTTCAGCAGCTACCAAGCAGTTTCAAAATGCTGAATTCATGAAATAGTGAAAATTGATTACAATCATACTTTGACAGAGGTGTAAGGCATATATATCTCAATTTCTCAACAACTGCCAGCCAGTTTAGGAATGCTGAATTCATAACATGATAATTTGTTCTTTAAACACATAGAGGTGTGTGAAGTGGCCAAGATACAGATAGACCCCCCTTCTGCTGTTCTCCCGTCTTGCCAGCAGGTATAGGACGAGGAATGAGAGAGGGTAGGTGCACCCAACTTGGCCAGAAGGAAGGAAGAGGACGTATCAAGCAAGGATACTATAGCAAGTACTCTCTGGTGCCTTGTAACAGGTAGTGCAGAGGTTTGAACCTGCACATAAGCCTCTAATGCAGTACTCCCGAATGGTTAAATTTTTAAGAGAGATAAGGGAGAAATTACCACTATTGGCTATTGCCGGTAATAAGACAAATTAATTTGTATTGTATATTACTCCATCTCTCTTTACCATAATATCTTCCTACATACACCCCAATAGTTTAAACAAAAAAGATAGTAGAGATAATCACAGCCACTGTTAGAGCTCACTGAGTATCATAATCAGCTGTTCCCTCCAATGCAAATTTCAGCTACTGCCAACAGTGTCGGACTGGGGTATGAAGGGCCCACCAGGGGAATTCAGTTATAGGGGCCCATATTTAGGGGTGTGATCAGCCTACAAAGGGGGTGTGGACAGCCTCCACAGAGGCTTGAAATACACAATAGTCTTGTGCAGTGTAATGCAACATAACTACCATGTATAATACAAGTGCACAGTCTGGAATCTGATCCCTAGAGGAAGGAGTGGACCCTCAGGCAGTGGGGCCTACCGGTGGTTTCCCCTGTACCCCTGTGGGCCAGTCAAACCCTGACTGCCAATAATTACAGCCACTATTGGAGCTCACTGAATATCACAATCAGCTGTTCCCTCCTAAGTATTTTCAGCTACTGCCAGCAACCTAGTAACAAATTGTAATTAAATGTTGATCCTTTATCAAAAAAATTATACCATGTCAAAAAACATGTTACTGTTCTGAGGTTGCCCACTGAGAATAGCACTGAATCAATTTTTATAAGCAATTTATGTCCTCATGGCTATAACCCTGATATAATGGAATGAAACAGGGTATTTTCAGCATTGTGGAAGAAATCTATGGAGCCGTTAATAGATTCACCGGCCACCACCTTGTCTGTATAGTTACCACTCTTGAAATAGATTGCAGAGAGAAGAGGGGAATGCCGCCCAGAGTCCCACATGTAAGCGTCTTTAGTTAAGGATGATCCCCGCCGCTCATCAACTGCACGGGGTCTCGTCTGCCTGAGGCCGCTCTGATCAGCGGCAACCAAATGCTCCCTCTGTTCCTACTGCCACAATGCTGTGCCGCTGACAGACCAGTGGGTCATGTGTGCGCACCACGTGACTCACACACTTAGACCTGACGTACGTTTCACAAGGCTTGATCACAGGTGATTACCTGTTTGGTTGCCACTGATCAGAGCGGCCTCAGGCATATGAGACCCCGTGCGGTTGATGAGCGGCGGGGATCATCCTTAACTAAAGACGCTTACATGTGGGACTCTGGGGCGGCATTCCCCTCTTCTCTCGGCAATCTATTTCAAGAGTGGTAACTATACAGACAAGGTGGTGGCCGGTGAATCTATTAACGGCTCCATAGATTTCTTCCACAACGCTGAAAATACCCTGTTTCATTCCATTATATCAGGGTTATAGCCATGAGGACATAAATTGCTTATAAAAATTGATTCAGTGCTATTCTCAGTGGACAACCTCAGAACAGTAACATGTTTTTTGACATTGTATCATTTTTTTGATAAAGGATCAACATTTAATTACAATTTGTTACTAGGTTGCTGGCAGTAGCTGAAAATACATAGGAGGGAACAGCTGATTGTGATATTCAGTGAGCTCCAATAGTGGCTGTAATTATTGGCAGTAGCTGAAATTTGCATAGGAGGAAACAGCTGATTATGATACTCAGTGAGCTCTAACAGTGGCTGTGATTATCTCTACTATCTTTTTTGTTTAAACTATTGGGGTGTATGTAGGAAGATATTATGGTAAAGCGAGATGGAGTAATATACAATAAAAAATTAATTTGTCTTATTACCGGCAATAGCCAATAGTGGTAATTTCTCCCTTATCTCTCTTAAAAATTTAACCATTCGGGAGTGTACTGCATTAGAGGCTTATGTGCAGGTTCAAACCTCTGCACTACCTGTTACAAGGCACCAGAGAGTACTTGCTATAGTCTCCTTGCTTGATACCTCCTCTTCCTTCCTTCTGGCCAAGTTGGTTGCACCTACCCTCTCTCATTCCTCGTCCTATACCTGCTGGCAAGACGGGAGAACAACAGAAGGGGGTTCTATCTGTATCTTGGCCACTTCACACACCTCTATGTGTTTAAAGAACAAATTACCATGTTTTGAATTCAGCATTCCTGAACTGGCTGGCAGTTGTTGAGAAATTGAGATATATATGCCTTACACCTCTGTCAAAGTATGATTGTAATCAATTTTCACTATTTCATGAATTCAGCATTTTGAAACTGCTTGGTAGCTGCTGAAAAATTTAGGTATTTGTGCCTCATACCTCTGTCAAGACACGATTGTAATTAACACCTGTCTTGAATTCAGCATTCTGAAATTGCTTGGTAGCTGCTGAAAAATTGAGGTATATGTGCCTCATACCTCTGTTAAAGCACGATTGTAATCAACAATTCTAAAAGAAGGTCTCTAAGTGAGTACGCTGTGAGTTCCTTAGAAGTGGATTATCTCTCAGACATGGGTGGATCCAGTTGTTGATTATTGAGGTACAATTTCTCTGGTGCAATCATCATATGACCGTTTCTCCAGATAGCTGTCATTAAGCACTGACAAATCAATTTTAGTTCTCCTGCTCAACTGCTGGGATGTATGTGGAAGAAATTATGGCAAAGAGATTTGGAGTGATACGGCGTGAGTTTTTTTCAGAAAATAATTATCTCTCAAGACATGGGTGTATCTAGCTGTTGATAACTGAGGCATAACTTTCTTGGTGCGATCATTACATGACTGTTTGATACGAAGCAACTGATTATCCAGATAGCTGTCTTTAAGCACTGATACCTCACACCCCTTCCTTAACCCAGTAAGCGGAATGGTTGACAACTGCTGAAAATGGAGGCACATGTACCTCATACCTCTACATAGCAGCGACTGTGATCCATATTAAAGTTAAATTGATTTCCTTCTGGGTGATTAACATATGACTATTTGACATAGAACAATTAGGGTTTTTCAAGTACTGGTGCCTCACATCCCTTCATTTTGTATATGCGTGTGATTTAACATAAATTAATTATCATTTTTTCACACAGGTGGCACCATTACATGGCTGACTGATGGCATGCCCATGTCCACTATATTTCTGAGAAATGGCTCCAATGACACTTCTCTTTGTTAATTTGGCCTCATACTGGTGTATAGGTGACCCAACTAAAAATAATCTATCAGTGACCTATGATTCAAACTTATTGCCCTGAGAATTTGTATATGGGCTATACAATTGATAAAGATGATGGTCACATTGTCTAATTTTTAACATATCCTTACTTAGCCACACACCAGTGGTAAGGGAATTATAACGTAGACGGATTTGAACATATAGAATTGTTCTGACTGAGGTCATCTAGATAAGACCATATCTCTCAATATATTTTCGCAAATTATCACATACTTATTAGTGAATTCACACGGACTGTGTAGACTTAAATTTTTAAGGCATATCTAATAAAATTTGTAATTTTAAGATTATTTCATTAATACACATTAATTAATTTTGTTACCTCAGATCAGAGTGCTCCCTACCAGGGTTATCTTGTCTTCTTTGTAGTCTTCTTTATGATTTGCTATTCAGGATTGTCAGTGCCAATTCACCGGGGTGATGGCGGTATGATGGTTTTCTTTAATAGTACAAGAGTCATTATTACTCTATACTGGGATGCTCTCCTGCGTACGGGGAGGGCAAGAAACAAGTGGTGCAAAACGTTGTTTTATCGCTGATGGATATTCAACAAAGTGGTTGCCTCCTGAACTTGCCAGAATCACGATTGATCCCAACGACGCGGTTGTCGGAGTTGGCAAGAATGTTAGATACAAAACTGCTGAGAGTTTGTTTCTTTCAATGGAAAGAGCTCTGAAGATCCAGAGTCGGGTCAGATCTACAACAGTGTCAATCCATCAATACGTTCCATTGATGAAAAAGAGGGTTGCGGCCTACGAGGCCATTCAGTGGGCAGGTTAACTGCCAGAGTGTTTTGTAGCGGGACCAATTGTACATGTGGTCTGGGTCTCATGCACCGGAAGATAATCTTATCTTCCAAGACCAGAATTTCTCTCCCATGGTGGCTGCTCAGTTCTCACCTCCTAGAGGGATGAAGGTTCGCGATCCAGGATGGGATCCTGGTGTACATGGATGCAAGTCTCCAGGGCTGGGGTGCAGTCATTCAGGGGGAAACAAATTTCCAGGGAAAATGGTCAAGCCAGGAAGCTTGTCTGCACATAAACGTTCTGGAACATCTTGTTCGTGGTCTGCCCGTCTTAATTCAGTCGGACAACATTCAGCAGTGGCGTACGTTAACCGCCAGGGCAGATCGGAGAGCAGAGCGGGGATGGCAGAAGCCACAAAAGTTTTCCGCTGGGCGGAAAGGCATGTAAACGCGCTGTCAGCGATCTTCATTTTGGGTGTAGACAATGGGGAAACAGGCTTCCTCAGCAGACACGATCTCCATTCAGGAGAGTGGGGTCTTCATCAAGAGGTCTTTGCAGAAATGTCAAGTCGTTGGGGAATTCCTCAAATAGACATGTTGACGTTTCGCCTCAACAAGAAACTTCAAAGATATTGTTCCAGGTCGAGGGACCCTCAAGTGATAGAGGTGGATGCCCTGGTGACACCATGGGTGTTTCAGTCGGTCTAGGTGTTCCCTCCACTTCCGCTCATTCCAAGATGATAAAGATCATAAGAGGAACAAGGGTTAAGGCGATACTCATTGTTCCAGACTGGCCAAGGAGGGCCTGGTATCCAGATCTTTAGGAGTTGCTCATAGAAGATCCCTGGCCTCTTCCTCTTCGAGAGGTCCTGTTACAATAGGGGCCGTGCGTGTATCAAGACTTACTGCGGCTGAGTTTGACGTCATGGCGGTTGAACGCCAAATCCTAGCCCGGAAGGGTATTAATAATAATGTGAAAGTGTTACATATTTATAAAACAAACTATAAGTGCCATAGTGTAATGAAATAGTGTTAAATTGCGATGCCCCAGGGACGTCCAGCCACGGCAGGCACAGGGAGCCCCGCACCCCAGAGAATCTCCCCAATATTGACTGCCATAGTAAACCAAAATGTAGGAGTCTTACCTCAGTGTGCTCATATGTAACACTTTCACATTATTTTCTTTTACTCCTCACATTACTCACACATGCAGCAACAGCTGCTCCTACCTCTTCAACTCTTTATTTGTATCACTCTTGCGATGCCCTGGGGTTGTCTGGCTGGGTGGCTCTGGGGTGTCCTGCCCCCCGGACCTGAACCACTATAGTTAGTGTTAGGGACTTACCCAGTGAGAGGCTACCTTGATGCGGTGGGTAAGCTCATAGCCCTGGCCAGGAATATGCTAAGTGCCTCTGGTTATTACAGGTTGAGCTAGTGTGAGACCGTGCACCTGCTACTTTTTCCCTCTGTACACTGTATTAAGTCTCAAGCAGAGTAGCACCTCATTACCTAATTAAGGTGTGCAAATTAGGGCCCCCTTACCTTTACGAAGTTTACCGGTTTGATACCCTGGCTGATGAGGACCTCTTGTTTGGTCATTCGGTGCTGGAGAGTCGTCCGCACTCTCCCGCCCGTTCTAGAGCTTTGGTATAATTCCCATGGTTCTTGAAGCATCCTCAGCATCCTCTAGGACGTATGAGAAAATAGGATTTTAATACCTACCGGTAAATCCTTTTCTCTTAGTCCGTAGAGGATGCTGGGCGCCCGTCCCAGTGCGTACTGTATATGCAGTTATTGGGTATGTTTACACACATGGGGGGTCATTCCGAGTTGTTCGCTCATGGCCGATTTTCGCTATATTGCGATTAGTAGCTTACTGCGCATGCCCAAGGTTCGCAGAGCGCATGCGCTTAGTTATTTTACACAAAAGTTAGGTATTTTACTCACGGCATAACAAGGTTTTTTCATCGTTCTGGTGATCGTACTGTGATTGACAGGAAGTGGGTGTTTCTGGGCGGAAACTGGCCGTTTTCTGGGAGTGTGCGAAAAAAGCAGGCGTTTCTGGGAACAACGCGGGAGTGTCTGAAGAAATGGGGGAGTGTCTGGGCGAATGCTGGGTGTGTTTGTGACGTCAAACCAGGAACGAAACTGACTGAACTGATCGCAATGGCTGAGTAAGTCTCGAGCTACTCAGAAACTGAGGAAATTGACAAGGAGAATTCTGATGGTGAGGTGGTTTGTTTAAGTCAGGCACCCGGGGAGACACCTGTTGTCCGTGGGACGAATATGGCCATTGACATGCCTGGTCAAATTACAAAAAAAAAATCACCTTTTCGGTGTGGAATTATTTCAACAGAAATGCGGACAACTGGTGTCTAGCCGTGTGTTGCCTTTGTCAAGCTGTAATAAGTAGGGGTAAGGACATTAACCACCTAGGAACATCCTCCCTTATACGTCACCTGGAGTGCATTCATCAGAAGTCATTGACAAGTTCAAAAACTTTGGGTGACAGCGGAAGCAGTCCTCTGACCACTAAATCCCTTCCTCTTGTAACCAAGCTCCTGCAAACCACACCACCAACTCCCTCAGTGTCAATTTCCTCCTTAGAGAGGAAAGCCAATAGTCCTGCAGGCCATGTCACTGTCAAGTCTGACGAGTCCTCTCCTGCCTGGGATTCCTCCGATGCATCCTTGAGTGTAACGCCTACTGCTGCTGGCGCTGCTGTTGTTGCTGCTGGGAGTCGATCGTCATCCCAGAGGGGAAGTCGGAAGACCACTTGTACTACTTCCAGTAAGCAATTGACTGTCCAACAGTCCTTTGCGAGGAAGATGAAATATCACAGCAGTCATCCTGCTGCAAAGCGGATAACTCAGGCCTTGGCAGCCTGGTTGGTGAAAAACGTGTTTCCGGTATCCACCTTTAATTCACAGGGAACTAGAGAATTGATTGAGGTACTGTGTCCCTAGTACCAAATACCATCTAGGTTCCATTTCTCTAGGCAGGCGATACCGAAAATGTACAAAGACGTCAGAAAAAGAGTCACCAGTGTCCTAAAAAAAGCAGTTGTACCCAATGTCCACTTAACCACGGACATGTCCTGCCCCCCGGACCTGAATCACTATAGTTAGTGTTAGGGACTTACCCAATGAGAGGCTACCTTGATGCGGTGGGTAAGCTCATAGCCCTGGCCAGGAATATGCTAAATGCCTCTGGTTATTACAGGTTGAGCTAGTGTGAGACCGTGCACCTGCTATTTTTTCCCTCTGTACACTGTATTAAGTCTCAAGCAGAGTAGCACCTCATTACCTAATTAAGGTGTGCAAATTAGGGCCCCCTTCCCTTTGTAGCTGATGTATTTATACATATTTCTGAAGGTAGGAGACACCTTCATCCTAATTTAGCACCCTGCCCCACCTACCCTCACTGATTTTAAATAGTCTAGCGCTTTGCCTGCATATGTAGAATGAGCACACTAAGGTAAGACTCCTACATTTTGGTTTACTATGGCAGTCAATATTGGGGTGATTCTCTGAGGTGCGGGGCTCCCTGTGCCTGCCGTGGCTGGACGTCCCTGGGGCATCGCAATTTAACACTTTCATTACACTATGGCACTTAGTTTGTCTTATATATATATGTAACACTTTCACATTATTTTCTTTTACTCCTCACATTACTCACACATGCAGCAGCAGCTGCTCCTACCTCTTTATTTGTATCACTCTTGCGATGCCCTGGGGTTGTCTGGCTGGGTGGCTCTGGGGTGTCCTGCCCCCCGGACCTGAACCCCTATAGTTAGTGTTAGGGACTTACCCAATGAGAGGCTACCTTGATGCGGTGGGTAAGCTCATAGCCCTGGCCAGGAATATGCTAAGTGCCTCTGGTTATTACAGGTTGAGCTAGTGTGAGACAGTGCACCTGCTACTTTTTCCCTCTGTACATTGACAGTGACATGGCCTGCAGGACTATTGGCTTTCCTGTCTAAGGAGGAAATTGATACTGAGGGAGTTGGTGGTGTGGTTTGCAGGAGCTTGGTTACAAGAGGAAGGGATTTAGTTGGCAGTGGACTGCTTCCGCTGTCACCCAAAGTTTTTGAACTTGTCAATGACTTCTGATGAATGTGCTCCAGGTGACGTATAAGGGAGGATGTTCCTAGGTGGTTAACGTCCTTACCCCTACTTATTACAGCTTGACAAAGGCAACACATGGCTTGAAACCAGTTGTCCGCATTTCTGTTGAAATAATTCCATACCGAAGAGGTGATTTTTTTTGTAATTTGACCAGACATGTCAATGGCCATATTCGTCCCACGGACAACAGGTGTCTCCCCGGGTGCCTGACTTAAACAAACTACCTCACCATCAGAATCCTCCTTGTCAATTTCCTCCCCAGCGCCAGCAACACCCATATCCTCATCCTGGTGTACTTCAACAGTGACATCTTCAATTTGACTATCAGGAACTGGACTGCGGGTGCTCCTTCCAGCACTTGCAGGGGGCGTGCAAATTGTGGAAGGCGTCACCTCTTCCCGTCCAGTGTTGGGAAGGTCAGGCATCGCAACCGACACAATTGGACTCTCCTTGGGGATTTGTGATTTAGAAGAACGCACAGTTCTTTGCTGTGCTTTTGCCATCTTAACTCTTTTACGTTTTCTAGCAGGAGGATGAGTGCTTCCATCCTCATGTGAAACTGAACCACTAGCCATGAGCATAGGCCAGGGCCTCAGCTGTTCCTTGCCACTCCATGTCGTAAATGGCATATTGGCAAGTTTACGCTTCTCCTCAGATGCTTTTAATTTAGATTTTTGGGTCATTTTACTGAACTTTTGTTTTTTGGATTTTACATGCTCTCTACTATGACATTGGGCATCGCCCTTGGCAGATATCGTTGATGGCATTTCATCGTCTCGGCCATGACTAGTGGCAGCAGCTTCAGCACGAGGTGGAAGTGGATCTTGATCTTTCCCTATTTTACCCTCCACATTTTTGTTCTCCATTTTTTAATGTGTGGAATTATATGCCAGTAATATATCAACAGCAATGGCCTACTACTATATATACTGCGCACAAAAACTTAAATGCACCACAGGTATGGATGGATAGTATACTTGACGACACAGAGGTAGGTAGAGCAGTGGCCTACTGTACCGTACTGCTATATATTATATACTGGTGGTCAGCAAAATTATGCACTGTCCTACTACTATATATATACTGCGCACAAAAACTTAAATGCACCACAGGTATGGATGGATAGTATACTTGACGACACAGAGGTAGGTAGAGCAGTGGCCTACTATACCGTACTGCTATGTATTATATACTGGTGGTCAGCAAAATTATGCACTGTCCTACTACTATATATATACTGCGCACAAAAACTTAAATGCACCACAGGTATGGATGGATAGTATACTTGACGACACAGAGGTAGGTAGAGCAGTGGCCTACTGTACCGTACTGCTATATATTATATACTGGTGGTCAGCAAAATTATGCACTGTCCTACTACGATATATATACTGCGCACAAAAACTTAAATGCACCACAGGTATGGATGGATAGTATACTTGACGACACAGAGGTAGGTAGAGCAGTGGACTACTGTACCGTACTGATATAATTCTGGTGGTCACTGTTCAGCAAAATTCTGCACTGTCCTCCTACTATATACTACAATGCAGCACAGATATGGAGCGTTTTTCAGGCAGAGAACGTATAATACTGGTGGTCACTGGTCAGAAAAACTCTACACTGTCCTCCTACTATATAATACTGGTGGTCCCCAGTCCCCACAATAAAGCACACTGAGCACAGATATTTGCAGCACACTGAGCACAGATATGGAGCTTTTTTCAGGCAGAGAACGTAGATATTTGCAGCACACTGAGCACAGATATTTGCAGCACACTGAACACAGAAACTGAGAGAACGCCAGCCACATCCTCTCACTATCATCTCCAATGCACGGGTGAAAAATGGCGGCGACGCGCGGCTCCTTATATAGAATACGAATCTCGCAAGAATATAACAGCGGGATGATGACGTTCGGGCGCGCTCGGGTTAACCGAGCAATGGCGGGAGGATTCGAGTCTGCTCGGAACCGTGCAAAAATGGGTGAAGTTCGGGGGGGTTCGGATCCCGAGGAACCGAACCCGCTCATCACTAGTTGTGTTTTAGTCAGCCTGTTGCTGATGATGTTCATGCCATGGCATGTGTTATGCTGTTATTGGTTGTGTTTCCACACACAGGTTGTGTTATGCTTTATGTCAGCGTATTGCTGCATATTCTTCATGCCGTCAGCTGGTGTTCTATTGAATGCCAAGTTCTGCGTCATACTGAGGTGTGAGCTGGTAAGATGCTCACCGTGGTTTAACAATAAATTCTTTCCTCGAAATGTCCGTCTCCCTGGGCACAGTTACTTAAACTGGAGTCTGGAGGAGGGGCATAGAGGAAGGAGCCAGTTCACACCCAATCAAAGTCTTAAAGTGTGGATCCCATCTATACCCCATGGTTCTTGAAGCATCCCCAGCATCCTCTACGGACTAAGAGAAAAGGATTTACTGGTAGGTATTTAAATCCTATTTTTGCTGATCTGCAGGTGTGTACAAGCAATATGTCTGTGAGACATCTTTCACGGATATATTGCATCTGCTGTGCAACACAGCAGATGACCAATATATCTGCAGATATATTAGTGCATCTTTCAGTGTGTATGAACAATCCCCATCTGCATATATACTGTAGCTGCAGATATATTTAACAGCAGATATATCTTTAAGATATATTGGTGCATTTTTCTGTGTGTATGAACAACCACCATCTGCAGATATATCTGCAGATCGATTGAACTGCAGATATATCTGCCAGTGTGTACCCAGCTTGATGGTGCCCATACACTTGTGCGATGCCCCGCGACGCGACATCGCGGGGCATCGCACTGGCAGTTCAGGTGCGATGAACTGCCAAAGTGATTACCATGCTATCATGCGATAGATCGCATGGTAATCACGTGATGGGCACGTAACCCGCCGAGTGGGAGCGGCCTCCTGGCGGGTGCCCATCGCACATCGCAGTGCGATATATAGCATGTGTTTTTAAAAACACATGTGATCGCACTGCGATTCGATAAATATTAAGTGCAGCACATACTATCTTGAGACGTGAGATTCGACCGGCGTGCCCGCGCATTGCATCGAAAGGTACCTAAAATGTGCATACAATCCTTCGATTTCTCTCACAGATGCGGTCGAAAACGAAGGTTAGCACCGATTATCTCACACGTGTATGAGCACCATAAGACTTTGTCAGTGGGCATTTTTCTTCAAAGGACACAGTTAGCATTATATAGGGCAACATATCGCTATTAAACTGGTACAGTCCGTATCTAATACTGGGTATTGATGTATTGATACTTGCACAATAGTAACATCAATTGCACATACCGGAAATACATTTACCAATGAGAACACTTTAAGGTAGATTAATATTTAATTGAGTCAAAAAACAATTAATATTGATCTACCTTAAGGTATCCCTGCAGGTAGATGAGTTTATGTGACTATTGTACAAATGACATTACATCAGTGCTGTGTAGTCTGGAGAGATACTTGCACTGATGAAGTCTATTTGACAAAATGTGTTTGGGTTGAATGGTGTGACGTAGGCAGAACTGACGTCACCGTTATCGAGACTGAGGCGTGGTCATATGCTAATATTTGTCAACCAATGTGAGTTTTATATATTACCAGTAAATTTGTTTATGCTTACTTCACTATTGTTTTTCGTGTATATACTCTCTCTCTGTCTATATATATATATATATCTTCCTAGCCTTTTATGTACGTTTTTATGCATTTTTTTTGTCTTTAATAAAATGTATTTGTTAAACTTTTAAATCGAATACACCTTATCATTTTTTTAATATAACTTATTGTTATATTAACACCAGTGGTCACTAGGTACCCTCATCCTATCTTTTCATAACAATTATTCAGCAGCTTACCAATATTTAATTGAGGGTTAGCTGACGTCCTATACTACAGGGAGTGTCTGACATTTTTTATAATTGAATTCACTTATACTAAGGGGTGCATTACATGTGGTGCTGAACCTCACTACTATAGACAACAGGTGGAAATTATAGGCAATTAGCAAGACTCCCCCAATAAAGGAGTTGTTCTGCAGGTGCTGACCACAGACCACTTCTCAGCTCCTATGCTTTCTGGCTGATGTTTTGGTCACTTTTGAAAGCTGGCGGTGCTTTCACTCTAGTGGTAACATGAGATGGAGTCTACAACCCACACAAATGGCTCAGGTAGTGCAGCTCATCCAGGATGGAACATCAATGCGAGCTGTGGCAAGAAGGTTTGCTGTGTCTGTCAGCGTAGTGTCCAGAGCATGGAGGCGCTACCAGGAGACAGGCCAGTACATCAGGAGACGTGGAGGAGGCTGTAGGAGGGCAACAACCCAGCAGCAGGACCGCTACCTCTGCCTTTGTGCAAGGAGGAACAGGAGGAGCACTGCCAGAGCCCTGCAAAATGACCTCCAGCAAGCCACAAATGTGCATGTGTCTACTCAAACGATCAGAAACATACTCCATGAGGGTGGTATGAGGGCCTGACGTCCACAGGTGAGGGTTGTGCTTACAGCCCAACACTGTGCAGGACGTTTGGCATTTGCCAGAGAACACCAAGATTGACAAATTCGCCACTGGCGCCCTGTGCTCTTCACAGATGAAAGCAGGTTCTCACTGAGCACATGTGACAGACGTGACAGAGTCTGGAGATGCCAAGGAGAACGTTCTGCTGCCTGCAACAACGTTCTGCTGCCTGACCGGTTTGGCAGTGGGTCAGTAATGGTGTGTGGTGGCATTTCTTTGGGGGGCCGCACAGCCCTCCATGTGCTCGCCAGAGGTAGCCTGACTGCCATTAGGTACCGAGATGAGATCCTCAGATCCCTTGTGAGACCATATGCTGGTGCGGTTGGCCCTGGGTTCCTCCTAATGCAAGACAATGCTAGACCTCATGTGGCTGGAGTGTGTCAGCAGTTCCTGCAAGACGAAGGCATTGATGCAATGGACTGGCCCGCCCGTTCCCCAGACCTGAATCCAATTGAGCACATCTGGGACATCATGTCTCGCTCCATCCACCAACGCCACGTTGCACCGCAGACTGTCCAGGAGTTGGCTGATGCTTTAGTCCAGGTCTGGGAGGAGATCCCTCAGGAGACCATCCGCCACCTCATCAGGAGCATGCCCAGGCATTGTAGGGAGGTCATACAGGCACGTGGAGGCCGCACACACTACTGATCCTCATTTTGACTTGTTTTAAGGACATTACATCAAAGTTGGATCAGCCTGTAGTGTGTTTTTCCACTTTAATTTTAAGTGTGACTCCAAATCCAGACCTCCATGGGTTAATCAATTTGATTTCTATTGATTATTTTTGTGTGATTTTGTTGTCAGCACTTTCAACTATGTAAAGAACAAAGTATTTAATAAGAATATTTCATTCATTCAGATCTAGGATGTGTTATTTTAGTGTTCACATTATTTTTTTGAGCAGTGTGTATATATATATATATATATATATATATATATATATGCAAAGGTGCAACACTCAAAACCGTTTGTTAGTAAGCAAATGAGCATACAACAGCAGTGGCTTCTTTATTCTTGAAAAGAAAAGCCACTGCTGTTGTGTACTCATTTGTGTATTTACAAATGGTTTTGAGTGCCGCACCTTTGCCTATATCTATTGTTACATTTAAGGCTAACTTACAGTGTTTGCAGCGGAGAAGGCAAAATGCTGGTACAGCAGGGGTTAAGGACGGACCCTGGTCAGGTCACATGTTCCAGATGGTGAGTGCGGATTGCACAAGGCAGTCTGGGAGTAGAGGAGTCTTGTGGGAAGAAGAAGGAGGAGTCTGATAGAAGTGATTGGAGGTTCTGGACACGCTGAGTGAGGAGAGGAGTGGGAGTTGAGTAATGGATACAAACCGCTTGATCACACTGAGTGGGGAGAGCAGCGTTGCAGAGCAGAAGCAGTAGGGTGCTACTTGGAAGCAGAGAGTAGGGTGAGCGAGTGTGAGAAGCTGTGCCCATCCTGTGCAGTAAGGAACCGTTGAGAAAGGTCCAGCTAGAGAGTACCTCTACCACAGAAGTTCTGAGTGAGTACACAGAGACTGTTATTTTTACAAGCAACAGGGAAAGTGCCAAGCCCACGTTTCCATTTGTCATCTGCTGTACACTGTAAATAGAACAAGCAGTGTAATACAGGCCTACAACGCAACATCCCACAAACCAGCCCCTGTTTCAGAACAGCTAAGACAAACACCTCCTGTACAAGAACTGATATATATATTTAGTGATCTTTGAGTCATTTACAGTATGCAAGTGAAATTGTTTTACTTTATCTGGAGAGGACTGAGTTTATTTGCCCAAGGAACCCTTATTACTAAGTAAGCTGTATTTGTGTAAAGACACTAAAATACCTTTGCTAGTTTCATCCTCTTTGAATAGACTGAGTCAAAGTGACATTCTTTCTAACCCGGCATTTGTTGTATTCACATGTGCCACTGCCAATCCCCCATTGCAAAACTGTGGCACCTCAGGATTTAAAGAGCGCTCCAACGTTATTTGCCTGTGAAGATTAAAACATCCTTGTTAGGGAAAGTTAAGAATTTAGAGATAGTTTATATGAATTGTATTTTTCATAACTCTTCTCATCAGCACACTATTATTGTGACGTATCAGAATAAGAATATATCCATGATTAGATTGATTGTCCTACTGAATTACTAAATGCTTTCTGCATGCCATTAGCTAAAGTCAACCGTGATTTACCAATTGTCTTTTATGACTATGATTACCCAATCTTTTTTGATGCCATGTCATCCTTGTGATTATGATATTTTTGCCAACAATTAATTATCCTCTTTAATCCAGAGTTCATTGAGGCTCAATAAAAACACATCCTGTAGGAATTGCTGTCTCACTCCTGTTTTGTATCAATCTATACTACCTCTCTGAGCAAGGTACTACAAACAAGGTAGGGGGAAGAACATTTAAGGGAAAAGGACCATCACATAGTCACCCAACATCTGTGGTACAACTTCCAAACACTTAGATATGCAGTACCCACCAACCCCGGAGTGTTATATATATATATTTTCATCAAGTGCATACAAGTGCATACAAGACTTGTATGTACCTGATGAAAAGGTCAATGGGCCTTGAAACGTTGTGAATAAAACTGCACTTTCATTTATTACAAGACCTGAGGAGTGCCGATTTTCCTTTTCATTAAGGATACTTGTATGGTATATGGACTCATTTGGGAAGGAACCCCGGCATCATTCTTGCTCCCAGAGTGCCCTTTCTACATGCAACTATATATATATATATATATATATATATATATATATCATGTAGGGCACTCCAAAAAGCAATACAATGTACTAAGCCTAGTGCCTTCACAGTGCAAAACAATGCTGCAGTATATCAGGTGTGGTGCTTACAGTGAAAAGTGACAAACACAAGCATCAAAACTCAGTCCATTGATTCAATATATTAACATTGTCATCAACGATAATACATAATAACATATGTTTACCTCAAATACTGGAAGCCATCATGTGTAAGCCAGTATACAGAAGCAGAACGGAGCATCCAGGCGGTGACACAGCTGAATGACATGATCACGCACAGTGTAAGTCATGAACATCAGTGATGTTAGTCATGTGCTCAGTAAACCATCATAGAAACCACCACTAACAGGGCATTGAAAACGCACATAACAGAGCGCAAAAATAACATTAATATATTATAACAGTGGTTCCCAAACTGGGTGCTGTAGCACCTTGGGGTGATTCGAGGCTTGCACACCACGGCAGTGATTTGCACAAAGATGTGTGAGGACACATCTGTCATACTGCCCCACCTACAGTGTAACATGGTTTAATCAAGGTGCAAATTGTTGCTTTTATGTTTTATGTTTTTTTTCTATTATTCCTAACTCAATATAGTGTATAGACCTTGAAAAAACTGTGTGTACTTTACAGTATACTGGTTTTATATTTAATCTAAAGTTTGGGAACAGAAACAACAATTGCTTTTTTTTTTCATTATTCATGAAGCTGCATACTGTTGGTTGTCAAGCAAGTTATGACGCCATGGCAACAACAGTCCTAAGTGGGTATGAAGAAATGTTTAATTAACATCTAGGTCAATTATGCTGAAGATTATTCTAACAATTAGTGCATTCTATTATTAGGAATCTTGTGAGCACAAATTCTTTCAGGTGTGGTAATTCTTGGACTGGAGAAAAAGTAGCTACCTGGCAAAGCTTCAAAGATACAATATAGCATTGTTAAACAATGGTCACACACCAGAAACAAAATTGGCATCCAGTGGGTTTAAAAAATAAGCCTACTGTATGTAGTTATTATAGGCAGGGCACGGGTGGAACCAGTGGCAAACGCAGGATTTCTAGAGGGGGGTTTCCATATGCAGTACACAATCTCCCACTCTGCGGAACATTGGAGCAAGTGTGGGAGTCTGGAGGAGTGGCAGATGAACCTAGTACCGACCCTGGACATTAAACATTGATCTATTTATATACTGGAAACTGTATGGAATACAGTATTAATATTTAACACTATAGATCAGGCATGTCCAAACTGCGTCCCTCCAGCTGTTTAGAAACTATACATCCCAGCATGCCCTGACACAGCTGGAGGGCCGCAGTTTGGACATGCCTGCTATAGATGGTCTATAGTATATGCTGTATCAAACATATTGAAATAATAAAAATAAGTGGTCAAGAAAAGGTTAAACATACCATAAAAAATAAAAGCACAAACATAATAGAACCAATAAGAGACAGAATTGATCTTTCTAAGCACACATTCTCCCACCGCATGGTAATGCCCCTGTCTCTTTTTCCTGGTAGCCACTCTCTGGTTCAGTGCAGTGATTGAGGACTCAGATCCACACACACAAAAAAACTTGGTGGTAGAAGCTGCTACCACTGGTCATGTGTAGCAGGTCTGCTCTGTCTCTTAAACTGCATGATGTGGCAGCAGCTTTAGTAATCATATTATATACCATTGCTATTATTGTCATAATTTGAGTCATTTGCCAAGAGGAGGGGGGTTTCCAGGCAACCGGAAACAACTCCTTCTGCCTTCCCGCATTTGCCTATGGGTGGAACAAGTGTACAGTCATCCCTATAGACTACAGTACGTGAAGATAATATGCCATTGGGTTCATTGGAAAAAAAAAAGTGTTGTCCCCCGACACATCAGTAAAACCAGCACTAGGCAGAACCAGCCATGGGGAGTAATGCCATAGCAGGGGAGACACTCAGTGTGGGGTCCCCCTGCCATAACATTAATCATCCCCCCCAGCCAGTCAGCCCAGGGTTGGAATTCCTCGGAAAGTGGGAACCCCAGAAAATAAAAATGGGGTCCCCCCTCCCGAGCAATAACCAGCACTGGGCTGATAGCCCAGTGCTATGCCCCGCACCCCTGGTGGCGGTGGGTGCGGGGTTTATTGTGTTAATATTGTTCTTTACAGGTGGCCTACAGGTCCCAGCAAGCCTGCCCCAGCATGCTGGCACTTGGAGAACCACAAGTGCCAGCATGCCCGGACATAAAGGGCCTGCTGGCACCTGTAGTCCACCTGCAAAGAATAGTAATATTGTTCTTTACAGGTAGCCTACAGGTCCCAGCAAGCCTGCCCCAGCATGCTGTCACTTGGAGAACCACAAGTGCCAGCATGCCCGGACATAAAGGGCCCGCTGGCACCTGTAGTCCACCTGTAAAGATAATATTAAAATAAAAACACCACACGTCTTCAAAATAAGCTTTATTAAACCGGAGCGTCACCTGGGGGCGGCGGCCTTTAAGCTCTTTTGCGTGGCCGCCGCCTTCCCAGGGCTTCCGGCGTCTTCACCTGGGGGGTGGGGGCGCCACCTCCCCAGGGCTTCCAGCGTCTTCACCTGGTGGGCGGCGGCTGCTAAGCTCTTTTGCATAGCCGCAGCCCAGCCAGGACTTGCGGCGTATTCTTTCTTCAGGAGCTCTTCACAGCTCCTCCTCCGCCGTCGGACTGACTCTCCTCCGCCTCACGCTGACTTATATAAGTCAGCCGGAGGGGGCGGGGCGATGACACGGCGAGCCGTGATTGGCTCGCGGCGGCCATCTTGAATTTCAAAATGACGCTGAGGCGCCATTTTTGAAACTGGAACCGCTCCGCTGCCAAACTCTGCTGGATAAAGGTACATTTCCGCCGCCGCACCGCTGCCGCCCGCACTACCGCCGCATCCCGCCGCCCGCACCATCGCCGCATCCAGCCGCCCGCACCTCCTCCGCCAGCGTCGCCCACACAGTGATTGACAGCGGATCCAGTGACGGATCCGCTGGCCAATCACTGTGGCCTCACTGACAGGGACGCCCACACAGTGATTGACAGCGGATCCAGTGACGGATCCGCTGGCCAATCACTGTGGCCTCACTGACAGGGACGTGCTTTCATAGGTTGAAAGCACGTCCCTGTATGAAAGCGGCACCACTAATGGTGCCGCTTTCCCATATATTTTCAATGGGCTTTTACAGCCCAAGGCTAGTCCCCGCCCGTGCCCGCCCCCCGCTCCCATACTTTCCCCAGTGACAACGGGAGGCACCACGATCGGTGCCTCCCAAACACATACAGAGGGGAGCAATCCTAAGAATAATATTAAGAAGATACATATGACACAGAATATGTGTCATATGCATCTTCTTTGTCATGATCCGGGTATCTGGACGCCATTTCTTACCCATCAGATGCCTCCTAAGGCTGGCTCAGCGCTCCAGGACCGGATCCCATCTGTTATCCTGATGTGTACATTCCTGTATCCTCTCCTGTCACTCTGGGACGCTGTCACAGTAAACGCCATATTACACCTGGCATGGCGTCTCCCGCGGCCTCCGCCGCCATCCCTGAACTTCTGCATGCAGAGTGTCTGAGTGGCGATTACGTCAGCCGCGGCCTCCGCTGTGTCCGCGTGGTTGGATGTGCATCTGTCAGCCTGGCGCCTCCTGTCTCCGGTGGCCGGCGCCGCCATTACTGTTTTCATTACCACATGGATTACAAACCAAACTTCCCTCCAAGTGTCTGCATGGGCGCAGCCATCTTGGATTCTGTCAGCTGATCATTTCCACCAATCTGTTCTCAGTATTGATAATCTGCATAATTGCCTAGCCAATCCCTTCCTTGCTGCAGGTATAAATACACTGTGCCTGAGCAAGGAAGGCGTCAGTGCTTTGGTTGTCAAACCTAGTTCCTGTTTGTCTCTCTCCTGTGATTGTCTTCCAGGTTCCAGCTCCTGTCTCAAGACTTCCACCATAGAGACCCGCACCAGCATTCCACCTGCGGTGTAGCCTGACTCTCCAATCCATTGTGGATTCATCTGTTTCCAGCTACAACATTACCTGCTTCCAGCTCAGCTTCCAGCAGAGTACAGCTTCCCTTAAAGGGCCGGTGTCCTTTCTACACTTTACCACTCTCCACCGGTATTATTATTTCTCCGCTCTCAAGTTCTACATTTCAGTTCATATTTCATCGCTCCCAAGTTCATTTATTATTTAACTGGTTCCAGCCAGTATCCACTCCGTGCTAACAACAGTCTGGTTCCAGCCAGTATCCACAGCAGCTGTTTTATCTTCAGCAACCCAGCTTTTCCTGGAACACCAGCTGGCACAATCCTGGGTTATCTCCATTGCTACAGTCGGGCCTGGTAAGGACTTTCCATCTAGAAGATCATAAGAACTATCTCACACTACCAGTGCCCTGTGGCTCCTGCCATCCTGTAGTACCCAGGAACTGTATTTATTCTTTGCTGACTTTTACGTTTTCTTTTACTGCTGCTGTGTTGCGGAGTTGTCATAATAAACATCATTGACTTTTATCCAAGTTGTCGTGGTCACGCCTTCGGGCAGTTATTATTCATGTTACTTACATGTCCAGGGGTCTGATACAACCTCCCAGGTTCCGGTACATCTCAGCCCCTACAACTGAGGCTGCCTCCCGTCAGCTCAGGCCCTCAGTTGTGACAGTAAGCACTGACTTAATGAATCCAGCCGGAGACCAGGATCAAGCGGCCAGGCCGATGCAAGAACTGGCAGCCCGACTAGAACATCAGGAGGCTGCACAGGGCCACATCATCCGCTGTCTCCAGGATCTCTCTACTCGGCTGGATGGGATTCAGACAACTCTCCGTGGATCAGGCGCGTCTGGTGCGTCAACCACAGTGACTCCAGCTATAACCCCACCCACCTTACCCATTTCTGCTCCACGTCTTCATCTTCCAACGCCAGCAAAATTTGACGGATCTCCAAGATTCTGCAGGGGATTTCTCAACCAGTGTGAGATTCAGTTTGAGCTACAACCTGGCAATTTTCCCAGTGACCGTACAAAAATTGCCTACATTATTTCTCTTCTCAGTGGCTCAGCCCTTGATTGGGCATCACCGTTATGGGAGAGGTCCGACACCCTGCTATCTTCCTACACTGCCTTCGTGTCAACATTCAGGCGCATCTTCGACGAGCCAGGCCGGGTAACCTCAGCTTCATCCGAGATTCTCCGTTTACGCCAGGGGTCACGTACTGTAGGACAATATCTGATACAGTTCCAGATCCTGGCATCCGAACTGGCATGGAACGACGAGGCCCTGTATGCTGCATTCTGGCATGGCTTATCTGAGCGTATTAAAGATGAGTTAGCTACCAGAGACTTACCTTCTAAGTTAGATGAGCTAATCTCACTCTGCACGAAAGTTGATTTACGTTTCAGAGAGAGAGCAACTGAGCGTGGAAGATCATCTGCTCCAAAATCTTCTGCTCCTCCTCCTCGTCAACTGTCACCATCTAAAGATGAGCCCATGCAACTTGGCCGTTCCCGTTTAACTCCTGCTGAGCGCCGAAGACGTCTCTCCGAGTTTCTCTGTCTCTATTGTGCAGCTCCGTCTCACACCATTAATGCCTGTCCCAAACGTCCGGGAAACTCCAAATCCTAGCTCGCCAAGGAGAGGGCCGGCTAGGAGTAATGATCTCCTCTCCATCTCCTCAAGATTGTAATCTCCCAGTCTCGCTTCAAGTTGCTCAACGTTATCGGAACGTCATTGTCCTCCTTGATTCCGGAGCAGCTGGGAACTTTATTACCGAAGCCTATGTTAAACGGTGGTCCCTACCCACCGAGAGACTTCCTTCGTCCATTTCTTTAACTGCCGTGGATGGCAGCAAAATTTTTGATGCAGTTATTTCTTTAAGGACTCTACCAGTTCGTCTGAGAGTGGGAGTTCTTCATTCCGAACTTATTTCTTTTTTAGTGATTCCAAGAGCCACACATCCTGTGGTCCTGGGCCTTCCATGGCTCCGTCTTCACAATCCTACAATTGATTGGACGACTACGCAAATCCTGGCATGGGGTCCCTCCTGTGCTGAGACATGTTTGTTTAAAGTATTGCCTGTCTGTTCTTCCTCCCCCAGGTCGTCTGATGTTCCACCTCCTCCATATCAAGATTTCACGGATGTGTTCAGTAAAGCTTCTGCTGATATCCTTCCTCCTCATAGAGAATGGGACTGTCCGATTGATCTCGTTCCAGGGAAGGTTCCACCTCGAGGCCGAACTTATCCGTTGTCTCTGCCTGAGACGCATTCTATGGAGGAATATATTAAAGAGAACCTAGCAAAGGGGTTCATTCGACCTTCTTCTTCTCCAGCCGGCGCAGGCTTCTTTTTTGTAAAAAAGAAAGATGGTGGTCTGCGGCCGTGCATCGACTACAGAGGTTTGAACGACATTACCATCAAGAACCGTTATCTTTTACCCCTGATTACTGAGCTCTTTGACAGAGTTAGCGGAGCTACCATCTTTACAAAGCTGGACTTGCGAGGTGCATACAATCTCATCCGGATCCGTGAGGGTGACGAGTGGAAGACCGCCTTTAACACCCGTGATGGACATTATGAGTACCTCGTCATGCCCTTCGGATTGAGCAATGCTCCAGCTGTCTTCCAGCATTTTGTCAATGAGATCTTCAGAGACATTCTATACCGTCATGTCGTGGTCTATCTAGACGATATCCTCATTTTTGCCAACGATTTAGAGGAACATCGTTTTTGGGTTAAAGAGGTTCTGTCCCGTCTCCGTGTCAATCATCTCTATTGCAAATTAGAAAAATGCGTCTTTGAAGTCAAGTCCATTCCGTTTCTAGGGTACATTGTGTCCGGTTCCGGACTAGAGATGGATCCTGAGAAACTACAAGCAATCCAAAATTGGCCGGTACCCTTAACCCTCAAAGGGGTCCAGAGGTTCTTAGGGTTCGCCAACTATTACCGAAAGTTTATACGAGACTTTTCCACCATTGTGGCGCCTATTACTGCTTTCACTAAGAAGGGTGCTAACCCGTCCAAGTGGTCTGAAGAAGCCATGCAAGCATTTCATCTTTTAAAACAAAGGTTCATCTCTGCGCCTGTTCTGAAACAGCCTGACATCGACTCTCCTTTCATCTTAGAGGTGGATGCCTCCTCCGTTGGAGTAGGAGCGGTGTTATCTCAGAGGGCTAAAGATGGCCATTTACACCCTTGCAGTTTCTTCTCCCGGAAGTTCTCCCCAGCTGAGCGCAACTATGCCATTGGCGACCAGGAGTTGCTAGCCATCAAGCTCGCTCTAGAAGAGTGGAGGTATCTGTTGGAGGGAGCTTCTCATTTAATCACCATACTTACAGACCACAAGAACCTTTTATACCTGAAGGGCGCACAATGTCTCAACCCTCGTCAGGCCAGATGGGCACTTTTCTTTTCCAGGTTCAACTTTAAACTCCAGTTCTGTCCGGGCTCTCAGAATCGCAAGGCCGATGCCCTTTCCCGCTCATGGGAGCAAGAAAATGAGTCAGAGTCTTCAGACAAGCATCCTATTATAAATCCGTTGGCATTCTCCACGGTAGGGATGGACTCTACGCCCCCATCAGGGAAAAGTTTTGTGAAGCCGATGCTAAGGAAGAAGCTCATGCATTGGGCCCATGCTTCCCGTTTTGCCGGACATACAGGTATCCAAAAAACCCTGGAGTTTATCTCTAGGTCCTATTGGTGGCCAACTCTGAAAAAGGACGTCTTGGAGTTTATTGCATCTTGCCCAAAGTGTGCCCAACATAAAGTATCCCGCCAGTCGCCTGCGGGGCAACTGGTTCCACTATCCGTTCCCCGTCGACCATGGACCCACTTGTCGATGGATTTCATTACAGACTTACCCATGTGCAACAAGTTCAATACCATCTGGGTGGTAGTTGACCGGTTCACCAAGATGGCACACTTCATTCCTCTCACCGGTCTTCCGTCAGCTTCCAAGTTGGCTCAAGTATTCATACAAGAGATCTTCCGACTCCACGGTCTTCCTGAAGAAATTATCTCAGATCGAGGAGTTCAATTCACAGCCAAATTCTGGCGAAGTTTATGTCAAGTCCTCCAAGTCAAGCTAAAGTTTTCCACGGCTTACCATCCTCAGACCAATGGTCAAACCGAGAGGGTGAATCAGGACTTGGAGGCCTTCCTCCGCATCTATGTGTCCTCCTCTCAAGATGACTGGGTTCAATTACTTCCCTGGGCCGAGTTCTGTCATAACAACCAGTATCATTCTTCATCTGCTTCAACACCATTCTTCACTAACTTTGGATTCCACCCTAAAGTCCCTGAGTTCCAACCGCTTCCAGCAACTTCTGTTCCCGCAGTGGATATCACCTTGCATCAGTTTGCCAATATCTGGAAGAGCGTACGATCAGCTCTGCTCAAGGCATCGTTCAGGTACAAGAAGTTTGCGGATAAGAAGCGTCGAGCAGTTCCTGCTCTCAAGGTGGGTGATCGGGTATGGTTATCCACGAAGAATTTGAGGTTAAGAGTTCCCAGTATGAAGTTTGCACCTCGCTATATCGGTCCTTTCAAGATTGAACAAGTCATCAATCCTGTTGCTTACAGACTCCAGTTGCCTCCCTTCTTAAAAATACCCAGGACATTCCATGTTTCCCTGTTGAAACCGCTGATCTTGAATCGGTTTCATTCCTCACTTCCTCCAACTCCGAAAGTCCAAACTCAACGAGGCGTTGAGTATGAAGTGGCCAAGATCCTGGACTCACGTCACCGTTACGGTCAACTACAATATCTTATTGACTGGAAGGGTTATGGTCCTGAGGAACGTTCATGGACCAATGCTTCTGATGTCCATGCTCCTGCCTTGGTCCGGAGATTCCATTCCAAGTTTCCTCAAAAGCCAAAGAAGTGTCCTGGGGCCACTCCTAAAGGGGGGGGTGCTGTCACGATCCCGGTATCTGGACGCCATTTCTTACCCATCAGATGCCTCCTAAGGCTGGCTCAGCGCTCCAGGACCGGATCCCATCTGTTATCCTGATGTGTACATTCCTGTATCCTCTCCTGTCACTCTGGGACGCTGTCACAGTAAACGCCATATTACACCTGGCATGGCGTCTCCCGCGGCCTCCGCCGCCGTCCCTGAACTTCTGCATGCAGAGTGTCTGAGTGGCGATTACGTCAGCCGCGGCCTCCGCTGTGTCCGCGTGGTTGGATGTGCATCTGTCAGCCTGGCGCCTCCTGTCTCCGGTGGCCGGCGCCGCCATTACTGTTTTCATTACCACATGGATTACAAACCAAACTTCCCTCCAAGTGTCTGCATGGGCGCAGCCATCTTGGATTCTGTCAGCTGATCATTTCCACCAATCTGTTCTCAGTATTGATAATCTGCATAATTGCCTAGCCAATCCCTTCCTTGCTGCAGGTATAAATACACTGTGCCTGAGCAAGGAAGGCGTCAGTGCTTAGGTTGTCAAACCTAGTTCCTGTTTGTCTCTCTCCTGTGATTGTCTTCCAGGTTCCAGCTCCTGTCTCAAGACTTCCACCATAGAGACCCGCACCAGCATTCCACCTGCGGTGCAGCCTGACTCTCCAATCCATTGTGGATTCATCTGTTTCCAGCTACAACATTACCTGCTTCCAGCTCAGCTTCCAGCAGAGTACAGCTTCCCTTAAAGGGCCGGTGTCCTTTCTACACTTTACCACTCTCCACCGGTATTATTATTTCTCCGCTCTCAAGTTCTACATTTCAGTTCATATTTCATCGCTCCCAAGTTCATTTATTATTTAACTGGTTCCAGCCAGTATCCACTCCGTGCTAACAACAGTCTGGTTCCAGCCAGTATCCACAGCAGCTGTTTTATCTTCAGCAACCCAGCTTTTCCTGGAACACCAGCTGGCACAATCCTGGGTTATCTCCATTGCTACAGTCGGGCCTGGTAAGGAATTTCCATCTAGAAGATCATAAGAACTATCTCACACTACCAGTGCCCTGTGGCTCCTGCCATCCTGTAGTACCCAGGAACTGTATTTATTCTTTGCTGACTTTTACGTTTTCTTTTACTGCTGCTGTGTTGCGGAGTTGTCATAATAAACATCATTGACTTTTATCCAAGTTGTCGTGGTCACGCCTTCGGGCAGTTATTATTCATGTTACTTACATGTCCAGGGGTCTGATACAACCTCCCAGGTTCCGGTACATCTCAGCCCCTACAACTGAGGCTGCCTCCCGTCAGCTCAGGCCCTCAGTTGTGACATTCTTTGTATTATCTTAATCATTAATGATAGGGGAGGCACTGCCTCCCCTGACTGCACGTCCCTGATTCCCTATAGCTTATCCGAACTGTATATTTCCATGCCATCTGATAATTAATGTCAACTCTGTACTTAGTAACATTATATAATTTGATACTTTTAGGTGTTTTCTTTGCATTATAACAGATTGTCACAACTGTATGAAGAGTACTCAGAATAACATTTGTCTTTGCTTTGCCATGATAGACGGTGAGAGTCATGTCATCATTTTGTCGAGTATACGGGTTCTTTCATAGATTTTATTTGTTCAGGTACCTCTCTTCTTACTTTGTTCATAGTCCTTGAATGGTCCCATTCCTTTTAGGTTTTTGCAAAACCGCAAGTATTTGCTCTGGCATCAAAACTTTTTGATCCATATTGCTGCTACAACAATCACAGCTCTCATTTACTTGTAGTCACTTTTATCATGCGCAAAATGGGATGCGGTCAGGATGGTGGTGGTTGGGATGCTGGCACTCGAAAGTCCTGTGCCAGAATCCCAACACGCTGACAAAATGCCAGCGCCAGAACTCCGACATTACTTGGAATGCCGGCGCTGTAATCCCAAGCGCCGACATCCCAAATATAAGTATGTCCCCTAGGTTCTTGTCACGATGGGGGACGGGTTAGGTTTTGGCTGCAGGGGGAGGGTTAGGAGGCTGCAAGAAAGGGAAGGTTAGGACTAGGCTACGTGGAGGGGAGGTTAGGTTTAGGCACCACCGGAAGGGTTAGGATTATGCTGCAGAGGGGGGGAAGGTTAGGGTAAGGGTGTTAGGGGTTAGGAGAAGCATACATAACCAACTTCTGTCAGGATGCTGGGCATTGGGTCGCCGGTGTTGGTCTTATGACCACCGGCTTCCAAAACGTCGGTATCCCATATCATTCCCCCAGGGCCGGCTCTAGGCATGTTCGAATAGAGCGGCCGCGCAGGGCGCCACCCTTAATGGGCGCCGCCATATTCGAAGCTGGAGCCGGCCCTGTGTGTGCAGCATTGGCCCGGCCCGTCCGTGTGTGCGCTATGCGCGCTGCGCGGCGCCGGTGTCTAACGTCAGACGCCGGCGCCGCGCAACGCGCATAGTGCACACAAGTGGCCGCCCGCCCACCCGCACCCGGACCCGCACCCGCACCCTCA
This sequence comes from Pseudophryne corroboree, assembly GCF_028390025.1. Lineage (NCBI taxonomy): Eukaryota > Metazoa > Chordata > Amphibia > Anura > Myobatrachidae > Pseudophryne > Pseudophryne corroboree. The sequence goes on from NC_086447.1 coordinate 763,294,067, forward strand.
CTCGGCCGGCCGGCCGCCCGCCCGCCTGCACTCCCGTTCTCGGACAGCAGTACTCCTCCCCCTCTCAGCGCCGCAGGTATTTCGGGGGGGGGCATATTTATGGATCGCACTGTGGGGGCATTTATCTGGCACTGTGGGGACATTTATCTGGCACTGTGGAAACATTTATCTGGCACTGTGGGCATTTATCTGGCACTGTGGGGGCATTTATCTGGCACTGTGGGGGCATTTATCTGTCACTGTGGGGGCATTTATCTGGCACTGTGGGCATTTATATGGCACTGTGGGGACATTTATCTGGCACTGTGGGGACATTTATCTGGCACTGTGGGGGCATTTTATCTGGCACTGGGGGCATTTATCTGGCACTGTGGGGACATTTATCTGGCACTGTGGGGGCATTTATCTGGCACTGTGGGGACATTTATCTGGCACTGTGGGGACATTTATCTGGCACTGTGGGGACATTTATCTGGCACTGGGGGCATTTATCTGGCACTGTGGGGGCATTTATCTGGCACTGTGGGCATTTATCTGGCACTGTGGGGGCATTTATCTGGCACTGTGGGGGCATTTATCTGGCACTGTCGGGGCATTTATGTAGCACTGTGGGGTCATATCTGGCACTGTGGGGGCATTTATCTGGCACTGTGGGGGCATTTATCTAGCACTGTGGGGGCTTTTCTGTATCTGGCACTGTGGGGGCTTTTCTGTATCTGGCACTGTGGGGGCTTTTCTGTATCTACATATCTGGCACTGTGTGGCCATTTATGTATCTGGCATTGCTGGGGGGCATGTCATGTGTTGCTGGCACTGCTGGGGGGCATGTCATGTGTAGCTGGCACGGCTGGGGAGCATATCGTGTAGTGTTCCCGCTAGGCATCTGTGGCTAGGCAATGTGTCTAATGTGCTCTGGCTGGCGCAAAGTGTCTAACGTGCTCTGCCTGGCGCAAAGTGTCTAACGTGCTCTGCCTGGCGCAAAGTGTCTAGGAGGTTCTACCTGGTGCAGTGTGTATTAACTGCACTACTGTGTGGTGTAATGCGAATTGCCACTATTATGTGGCCACGCACCTTCCCCACGAAGCAACGCCCCTAAATTTTTGATGCACTGTCCATGCTTTACCATGTAGGTAGATGAGCAACAAGCATTACAGTATGTACATCATTTTGCCCTCCTAACTTAAAAATGTGCCCTCCCTGCCCTAAAAAGTGAACACTATCGTGTAGCTGGCACTGCTGGGGGGCATATTGTGTGTAGCTGGCACTGCTGGGGGGCATATCATGTCTATCTGGCACTGCACATTGTGTATCTGGCACTATACTGGAGACATTATGTGTATCTGACACTATACTGGAGACATTGTGTGTAAGGAACACTAACTACTGTGGCTGTTATGTGTAAGGCTGCTAATTGTGTGCGTAGAGGGGGTGTGAAAACATTAGTGATGTGCACCGGAAATTTTTCGGGTTTTGTGTTTTGGTTTTGGGTTCGGTTCCGCGGCCGTGTTTTGGGTTCGGACGCGTTTTGGCAAAACCTCACCGGAAATTTTTTGTCGGATTCGGGTGTGTTTTGGATTCGGGTGTTTTTTCCAAAAAACACTAAAAAACAGCTTAAATCATAGAATTCGGGGGTCATTTTGATCCCATAGTATTATTAACCTCAATAACCATAATTTCCACTCATTTTCAATCTATGCTGAACACCTCACACCTCACAATATTATTTTTAGTCCTAAAATTTGCACCAAGGTCGCTGGATGGCTAAGCTAAGCGACACAAGTGGCCGACACAAACACCTGGCCCATCTAGGAGTGGCATTGCAGTGTCAGGCAGGATGGCACTTAAAAAAAATAGTCCCCAAACAGCACATGATGCAAAGAAAAAAAGAGGCGCAATGAGGTAGCTGTGTGACTAAGCTCAGCGACCCAAGTGGCCGACACAAACACTTGGCCCATCCAGGAGTGGCACTGCAGTGTCAGACAGGATGGCACTTGAAAAAAATAGTCCCCAAACAGCACATGATGCAAAGAAAAAAAGAGGCGCAATGAGGTAGCTGTGTGACTAAGCTCAGCGACCCAAGTGGCCGACACAAACACCTGGCCCATCTAGGAGTGGCACTGCAGTGTCAGACAGGATGGCACTTGAAAAAAATAGTCCCCAAGCAGCACATGATGCAAAGAAAAAAAGAGGTGCACCAAGGTCGCTGTGTGACTAAGCTCAGTGACCCAAGTGGCCGACACAAACACCTGGCCCATCTTGGAGTTAAACTGCAGGGTCAGGCAGGATGGCCCTTCAAAAAAATACTCCCCAAACAGCACATGATGCAATGAAAAATGAAAGAAAAAAGAGGTGCAAGATGGAATTGTCCTTGGGCCCTCCCACCCACCCTTATGTTGTATAAACAAGACATGCACACTTTAACGAACCCATCATTTCAGCGACAGGGTCTGCCACACGACTGTGACTGAAATGACTGGTTGGTTTGGGCCCCCACCAAAAAAGAAGCAATCAATCTCTCCTTGCACAAACTGGCTCTACAGAGGCAAGATGTCCACCTCATCATCATCGTCCGATTCATCACCCCTTTCACTGTGTACATCCCCCTCCTCACAGATTATTAATTCGTCCCCACTGGAATCCACCATCTCAGGTCCCCGTGTACTTTCTGGAGGCAATTGCTGCTGGTGAATGTCTCCACGGAGGAATTGATTATAATTCATTTTAATGAACATCATCTTCTCCACATTTTCTGGAAATAACCTCGTACGCCGATTGCTGACAAGGTGAGCGGCTGCACTAAACAGTAAACACTCTTTCGGAGTACACACTGGAGGGAGGGCAACTTAGGTAGAATAAAGCCAGTTTCTGCAAGGGCCTCCAAATTGCCTCTTTTTCCTGCCAGTATACGTACAGACTGTCTGACGTGCCTACTTGGATGCGGTCACTCATATAATCCTCCACCATTCTTTCAATGGTGAGAGAATCATATGCAGTGACAGTAGACGACATGTCAGTAATTGTTGGCAGGTCCTTCAGTCCGGACCAGATGTCAGCACTAGCTCCAGACTGCCCTGCATCACCGCCAGCGGGTGGGCTCGGAATTCTTAGCCTTTTCCTCGCACCCCCAGTTGCGGGAGAATGTGAAGGAGGAGCTGTTGATGGGTCACGTTCCGCTTGACTTGACAATTGTCTCACCAGCAGGTCTTTGAACCCCTGCAGACTTGTAATAGAAAACAAACAAATACCAGGTCGGCGCTTGAAAATCCAATAATACTGCCAAATATAATAAAACAATTTATTTAGCTAGCAAAAAAATATATAAAACACAAAAAGAAACATAGAAAAATAAAAACTAATAATGGACCACAATAATATATAACACATAAAACTTGGGTGTAATTACACCTCAGATAATAGCATATATATGCCTATAATAAAAACATATAGGAGTGGGTCACCGGTTTTCACCTATATAGCTTTCAATATACTGGATTCTAAGTTGTTCAGTCTCTCACAGTTCAGAAAGAATATGTCCTCCGGCTAATAAATTCAGCCTCTGTAACCATATATGTAAAGTATAATTTTCCACGTGATGGATATGATATGAAAGAACCGTACGGTTTCAATTACTCACTGAATCGCTGTCCTTGCTTTCCTATGCACGGTGGGTAATGCAAAGCCGCTCTCTATCACCCTTTGCACGGGTGAGACATCCGTCGGCGGCGCCCGCAGGGATGGATGTTTTCTTTAACACAGCACAGAGTTGGTAAGCTAAACTGCCGTGTATTATCCCTGATTGGAAATAGCCATGCTCAGCAAGACAGGCTGATGGTATGAAAAATTGTGAAGAAATGAAGAGTCCGGTCTCTTCACAAGCAGGCTGATTGCCGGCAACAGGTTACAGACAACTTGATATTATAGAACAGCAGGTGTATTTCTCCTGTGAGCACTTGGATGGTCTCGGTGATATTCTCAGTGACCCGTCCTCTCTGTGTCCTCAACGCGTTTCTCCGCACCCCAGGCGGCTTCTTCAAGAGGCAAAGTGTTGCCGGCAATCAGCCTGCTTGTGAAGAGACCGGACTCTTCATTTCTTCACAATTTTTCATACCATCAGCCTGTCTTGCTGAGCATGGCTATTTCCAATCAGGGATAATACACGGCAGTTTAGCTTACCAACTCTGTGCTGTGTTAAAGAAAACATCCATCCCTGCGGGCGCCGCCGACGGATGTCTCACCCGTGCAAAGGGTGATAGAGAGCGGCTTTGCATTACCCACCGTGCATAGGAAAGCAAGGACAGCGATTCAGTGAGTAATTGAAACCGTACGGTTCTTTCATATCATATCCATCACGTGGAAAATTATACTTTACATATATGGTTACAGAGGCTGAATTTATTAGCCGGAGGACATATTCTTTCTGAACTGTGAGAGACTGAACAACTTAGAATCCAGTATATTGAAAGCTATATAGGTGAAAACCGGTGACCCACTCCTATATGTTTTTATTATAGGCATATATATGCTATTATCTGAGGTGTAATTACACCCAAGTTTTATGTGTTATATATTATTGTGGTCCATTATTAGTTTTTATTTTTCTATGTTTCTTTTTGTGTTTTATATATTTTTTTGCTAGCTAAATAAATTGTTTTATTATATTTGGCAGTATTATTGGATTTTCAAGCGCCGACCTGGTATTTGTTTGTTTTCTATTGCTAATTGCTGAGGAGGCTGGCTACCTCCTTACCAGGTGGCTGCTGATTCCAATTCACATTTACACAGTTCTGCCCAGCGCCAACAAACCTTATTTTTTGTTCCCTGCAGACTTGTGTCTGCCGGAAAGAGAGATACAACGTAGGTTTTAAATCTAGGATCGAGCACGGTGGCCAAAATGTAGTGCTCTGATTTCAACAGATTGACCACCCGTGAATCCTGGTTAAGCGAATGAAGGACTCCATCCACAAGTCCCAAATGCCTAGCGGAATCGCTCTGTTTTAGCTCCTCCTTCAATGTCTCCAGCTTCTTCTGCAAAAGCCTGATGAGGGGAATGACCTGACTCAGGCTGGCAGTGTCTGAACTGACTTCACGTGTGGCAAGTTCAAAGGGTTGCAGAACCTTGCACAACGTTGAAATCATTCTCCACTGCGCTTTAGACAGGTGCATTCCACCTCCTTTGCCTATATCGTGGCCAGATGTATAGGCTTGAATGGCCTTTTGCTGCTCCTCCATCCTCTGAAGCATATAGAGGGTTGAATTCCACCTCGTTACCACCTCTTGCTTCAGATGATGGCAGGGCAGGTTCATGTATTTTTGGTGGTGCTCCAGTCTTCTGTACGCAGTGCCTGAACGCCAAAAGTGGCCCGCAATTCTTCGGGCCACCGACAGCATCTCTTGCACGCCCCTGTCATTTTTTAAATAATTCTGCACCACCAAATTCAAGGTATGTGCAAAACATGGGACGTGCTGGAATTTGCCCAGATGTAATGCACGCACAATATTGCTGGCATTTGTCCGATGTCACAAATCCCCAGGAGAGTCCAATTGGGGTAAGCCATTCTGCGATGATCTTCCTCAGTTGCCGTAAGAGGTTTTCAGCTGTGTGCGTATTCTGGAAAGCGGTGATACAAAGCGTAGCCTGCCTAGGAACGAGTTGGCGTTTGCGAGATGCTGCTACTGGTGCCGCCGCTGCTGTTCTTGCTGCGGGAGGCAATACATCTACCCAGTGGGCTGTCACAGTCATATAGTCCTGAGTCTGCCCTGTTCCACTTGTCCACATGTCCGTGGTTAAGTGGACATTGGGTACAACTGCATTTTTTAGGACACTGGTTAGTCTTTTTCTGAGGTCTGTGTACATTTTCGGTATCGCCTGCCTAGAGAAATGGAACCTAGATGGTATTTGGTACCGGGGACACAGTACCTCAATCAAGTCTCTAGTTGGCTCTGAATTAACGATGGATACCGGAACCACGTTTCTCACCGCCCAGGCTGCCAAGGCCTCAGTTATCCGCTTTGCAGCAGGATGACTGCTGTGATATTTCATCTTCCTCGCAAAGGACTGTTGGACAGTCAATTGCTTACTGGAAGTAGTACAAGTGGTCTTCCGACTTCCCCTCTGGGATGACGATCGACTCCCAGCAGCAACAACAGCAGAGCCAGCAGCAGTAGGCGTTACACTCAAGGATGCATCGGAGGAATCCCAGGCAGGAGAGGACTCGTCAGACTTGCCAGTGACATGGCCTGCAGGACTATTGGCTTTCCTGGGTAAGGAGGAAATTGACACTGAGGGAGTTGGTGGTGTGGTTTGCAGGAGCTTGGTTACAAGAGGAAAGGATTTAGTGGTCAGTGGACTGCTTCTGCTGTCACCCAAAGTTTTTGAACTTGTCACTGACTTATGATGAATGCGCTGCAGGTGACGTATAAGGGAGGATGTTCCGAGATGGTTAACGTCCTTACCCCTACTTATTACAGCTTGACAAAGGCAACACACGGCTTGACACCTGTTGTCCGCATTTGTGTTGAAATAATTCCACACTGAAGAGCTGATTTTTTTTGTATTTTGACCAGGCATGTCAAGGGCCATATTCCTCCCACGGACAACAGGTGTCTCCCCGGGTGCCTGACTTAAACAAACCACCTCACCATCAGAATCCTCCTTGTCAATTTCCTCCCCAGCGCCAGCAACACCCATATCCTCATCCTGGTGTACTTCAACAGTGTCATCTTCAATTTGACTATCAGGAACTGGACTGCGGGTGCTCCTTCCAGCACTTGCAGGGGGCGTGCAAATGGTGGAAGGCGCAAGCTCTTCCCGTCCAGTGTTGGGAAGGTCAGGCATCACAACCGACACAATTGGACTCTCCTTGGGGATTTGTGATTTTGAAGAACGCACAGTTCTTTGCTGTGCTTTTGCCAGCTTAAGTCTTTTCTTTTTTTCTAGCGAGAGGATGAGTGCTTCCATCCTCATGTGAAGCTGAACCACTAGCCATGAACATAGGCCAGGGCCTCAGCCGTTCCTTGCCACTCCGTGTCGTAAATGGCATATTGGCAAGTTTACGCTTCTCCTCAGACGCTTTTAATTTTGATTTTGGAGGCATTTTACTGATCTTTTGTGTTTTGGATTTTACATGCTCTGTACTATGACATTGGGCATCGGCCTTGGCAGACGACGTTGATGGCATTTCATCGTCTCGGCCATGACTAGTGGCAGCAGCTTCAGAATGAGGTGGAAGTGTATCTTGATCTTTCCCTATTTTTTTAACCTCCACATTTTTGTTCTCCATATTTTAATGCGCACAACTAAAAGACACCACAGGTATACAATGTAGATGGATGGATAGTATACTTTATGGATGATGAGTGACGACACAGAGGTAGGTACAGCAGTGGCCTACCGTACTGCTATATACAGTATAATGGACCTGGTGGACACTGTCAGCAGACTGCTAAACTACTAGTATAAAAAAAAGCCACCACAGGTATACAATGTAGATGGATGGATAGTATACTTTATGGATGATGAGTGACGACACAGAGGTAGGTACAGCAGTGGCCTACCGTACTGCTATATACAGTATAATGGACCTGGTGGACACTATCAGCAGACTGCTAAACTACTAGTATAAAAAAAAAGCCACCACAGGTATACAATGTAGATGGATGGATAGTATACTTAATGGAGGACGAGTGACGACACAGAGGTAGGTACAGCAGTGGCCTACCGTACTGCTATATACAGTATAATGGACCTGGTGGACACTGTCAGCAGACTGCTAAACTACTAGTATAAAAAAAAAAGCCACCACAGGTATACAATGTAGATGGATGGATAGTATACTTTATGGATGACGAGTGACGACACAGAGGTAGGTACAGCAGTGGCCTTACGTCCTGCTATATACAGTATAATGGACCTGGTGGACACTGTCAGCAGACTGCTAAACTACTAGTATAAAAAAAAAGCCACCACAGGTATACAATGTAGATGGATGGATAGTATACTTTATGGATGACGAGTGACGACACAGAGGTAGGTACAGCAGTGGCCTACCGTACTGCTATATACAGTATAATGGACCTGGTGGACACTGTCAGCAGACTGCTAAACTACTAGTAGAAAAAAAAGCCACCACAGGTATACAATGTAGATGGATGGATAGTATACTTTATGGATGACGAGTGACGACACAGAGGTAGGTACAGCAGTGGCCTACCGTACTGCTATATACAGTATAATGGACCTGGTGGACACTGTCAGCAGACTGCTTAACTACTAGTAGAAAAAAAAGCCACCACAGGTATACAATGTAGATGGATGGATAGTATACTTAATGGATGACGAGTGACGACACAGAGGTAGGTACAGCAGTGGCCTACCGTACTGCTATATACAGTATAATGGACCTGGTGGACACTGTCAGCAGACTGCTAAACTACTAGTATAAAAAAAAGCCACCACAGGTATACAATGTAGATGGATGGATAGTATACTTTATGGATGACGAGTGACGACACAGAGGTAGGTACAGCAGTGGCCTACCGTACTGCTATATACAGTATAATGGACCTGGTGGACACTGTCAGCAGACTGCTAAACTACTAGTATAAAAAAAAGCCACCACAGGTATACAATGTAGATGGATGGATAGTATACTTTATGGATGACGAGTGACGACACAGAGGTAGGTACAGCAGTGGCCCACCGTACTGCTATATACAATATAATGGACCTGGTGGACACTGTCAGCAGACTGCTAAACTACTAGTATAAAAAAAAGCCACCACAGGTATACAATGTAGATGGATGGATAGTATACTTTATGGATGATGAGTGACGACACAGAGGTAGGTACAGCAGTGGCCTACCGTACTGCTATATACAATATAATGGACCTGGTGGACACTGTCAGCAGACTGCTAAACTACTAGTATAAAAAAAAAGCCACCACAGGTATACAATGTAGATGGATGGATAGTATACTTTATGGATGACGAGTGACGAGTCGACACAGAAGTAGGTACAGCAGTGGCCTACCGTACTGCTATATACAGTATAATGGACCTGGTGGACACTGTCAGCAAACTGCTAAACTACTAGTATAAAAAAAAAAGCCACTGGAGTGTTTTTCAGGCAGACAAACGTATACTGGTGGTCACTGTCAGCAAAACTCTGCACTGTACTCCTGCTATAGCTGCTCCCCAGTCCCCACAATTAAGCAGTGTGAGCACTCAGCACAGATATATTATGCAGCACACTGAGCACAGATATGATATGGAGCGTTTTTTTCAGGCAGAGAAGAGAACGGATAAAAAACTGGTGGTCACTATCAGCAAAACTGCACTGTACTCCTCCTAACAGCTGCTCCCCAATCCTCCCCACAATAGTAAAATAAACAAGCAAAGCAAAACAATCAGATCAACTGTAGTGTCTCGTATAAACGGAGAGGACGCCAGCCACGTCCTCTCCCTATCAATCTCAATGCACGTGTGAAAATGGCGGCGACGCGCGGCTGCTTATAGAATCCAAATCTCGCGAGAATCCGACAGCGGGATGATGACGTTCGGGCGCGCTCGGGTTAGCCGAGCAAGGCGGGAGGATCCGAGTCTGCTCGGACCCGTGTAAAAAAAGGTAAAGCTCGGGTGGGTTCGGTTTCTCGGAAACCGAACCCGCTCATCACTAGAAAACATATTTATTTATAGTCTAATAATATGAAGTTATGAGGCCACGCCCACTTTCCAAGAGGCCACGCCCATTTTTCCCGGAGCACCCGCGCCTTCGGCGCACGCATGGGGGGGGGGGGGCGCTTTTACATGCTTTCGCTCAGGGTGCTAGTAGGCCTGGAGCCGGCCCTGCATTCCCCGCAAAACAATGTACATCTAGTAGTGTTTACGCCACAGACCTGGAAGAGGGAAACAAAAACATCCTTCCCCCACCCAGCGCAAAGTGCGTACAGTGGGATTTACGGGATACTCATCGCTTATAGTGATTACTTATATATTTTACTAATATTCAGATGGAATTAAGTTTTTTGGTTGGTTTGTGTATATGTTTGATAATGTACACTGACTTAATTGATCCAAATGATAAAGATATGTATGATGATACAACAAAGAATCAATAGGCCTCCCTTGGATGATAATCCTATATAATAAATGGCTAGCGGTGCTCCTCACCTCTATGGTGCTCTGGCGGCCACTAGATGGCACCTTATGGAGCATTTAAAATGTTTTTCTCCATTCAGGAGCGCGCGCACACACACACACACACACACTTACCTACACCTACAAAATCACACAACACACACCGCTACACTTACACACCTCAGCATGACAGAGCCCCGACTTCCAGCAGCTCTGTCATTTTTGTGAGCTGGTAACATGTGAAAAATAATGCATGAACTTTGATTAACACTAATTTCAGTGATTTAATTCTGTTAAGTCATAAAAATAAATAAAAGTCACTCCATCGGACATTCTACTGTTAAGCACTGCTCCATCTAAATTGATCTTCTAGATCTTATGTCTACAACCAGCAGAGCACTGTATTTGTCTGTGTGCATAGAAACTGGAACCACTGGCTATAGATGAAGTTGAAGTGAAGATGGCTAAGACAATAATTATGCTACAGTACCTGCTGGAGTACTCTGGGATAACAGCTAGAATTAGGAATGCTGGACGCTGGACCAATATCAGTGGAACTGAACACCAGACAGGACTGGTGACACTTGGATTGAACACCAGGTTGGCACCATTGGGACTGGACACTGGACTGGAACCAGTGGACAAGAGCTGGACCGGTGGAACTGGATACTGGGCTAGGATCAGTGTATAAGAGAAGGACACCAGGCCAGAGGCAGTGGAACTGGACACTGGGCTGGAACCAGTGGATGAGAGCTGGACATCGAGCTGGAACTGGTAGAACTAAATACTCGACTGGTACCAGTGGTTTTGGATACTGGGCTGGGAACAGTGGTTCTATAACTGGACATCAGGCTGGTACCAGTAGTTCTGTATACTGTGCTGGGATCAGCGTTCTGTTACTGGACACCGGGCTGGTACCAGTGGTTCTGATAACTGGGTATTGCTGGGTTCAGTAGTGCTACAGAGCAGATTTAACCTGGGCTTGGACTAGCATTGTAGTAGCCTCAGGACACTTGGAAACTGAGTCTGTGTTTTAGGTGCTTATACTGTGGCAGGAAGCTAAGGAAATGTGCACACAATAATATATGATTCTTGCAGGATAATGCTGGAGAAATCAGAGAAAGCAAATGCTAGCAGCACAGGGCTGAGATGACAATGGGCCTAATTCAGACCTAATCGTAGCAGTAATTTTGTTAGCAGATGGGCAAAACCATGTGCACTGCAGGGGGGGCAGATGTAACATGTGCAGAGATATTTAGATTTGGGTGGGGTGTGTTCAAACTGAAATCTAAATTGCAGTGTAAAAATAAAGCAGCCAGTGTTTACCCCTGCACAGAAGCAATATAACCCACCCAAATCTAACTCTCTCTGCAAGTTATATCTGCCCCCCCCCCTCCTGCAGTGCACATGGTTTTGCCCATCTGCTAAGAAAGTTGCTGCTACGATCAGGTCTGAAATAGGTCCTACATCCTTTAGAATGAGAATTCAGTAGAAGACTGGAACTTGCACATGAAGCAGATGAATAACTTGCTTGCAATAGTATACAGATGTAGCCATGCTCATAGTGGCTATATCTGCAGTGGACGTGCACTCTCAGCACTGCTAGGCGTGCCCGCGCCTAGCCTTGCCGAGCTGCGTATTTAGCAGCCCCATAAATTTCAAAAGGGGTGAGTGCATGTCTAAGGCGTACACATGCCTTAGACATACATGTGGTCACACCTAATAAGGCGTGACTTCACAGAGATGTTGCCAAGATGAAGGTGGCTACATCTTTATTAAACTCTCAGATGGAAGCACAGTCAGGAGAGAGTCACGGAAGAACTAAGATGTAGGCTTATAAACAAGGCTGTTTAATTCAAGAGCAGATTCCAGCAGAGTTGTTAACTTGAGAATGCTGCAGAGACTTGTAATTAGTGAGGTGCAGTACTGGCTTGAGAGACAAATGTAACAGGTAATATCTTTGTATTATAATTCTGAGGTTTAACTGATTAGATGCACTGGAAACACAGGTGAAAAGAGGTGGCTTGGAAAGCTTCAGTAGCGCTGATGTTTGTAGAAAGAAAATACAGCAATACCAAAGCACTGTAGATCTGCAGACTTACGGTTAAACATGTGACTTATTGCTCTGGCAGTGAGTTTGTGAACAGGAAAGGTTTACATAGGATCTGCAGGTTAAAGATTGTCTGCCAGAGTCAGCTGAGGCATGGAGCACTCTGACTGGAGGATATATGTTCAGCGGACAAGATCCAACATGGCAATATCCATGCTTCAGCTTTGCAATACAAGTGCAAGAAGAAAACCAAACCATCAGAACAGGTATTTGATGAATCATTTAGTACATGAAATGCAGTTATCATTCCAGATATCACCATGCTTTTAGCAGACACACCAAAGAGATTAAGGGCTAGATTTATCAAAGCTTGGAGAGAGATACAATGTAGTTATAAAGTACCAAAATGCCGTTGGTCAGGATTCCGATGGTCAGAATCCTGACAGCAGAATCTTAATGGACACAATATTGGTGGATCCCGGTGAGTATTCTAACCCTATCCCTAACCCACTCCTCCTGCAGCCTAACTCTAACTATCCATTTCATCAGCTTAAACCCTTTGGCAGCTTAACACTAATTGTCCCCTCCCACAGCCTAACCCTCACCCTATAGCCTACCCCTAACCCTTAAACTAGCCCATAGCCTAAACCTAATAGTCACCATCGGTATCCATCGGCATTGTGACCACCGGGATTCCACTGTCAGGATCCTGACTACATCCCTGTATAATGATAGTTAAGAGCTGATTGGTTGGTTCTTTATCTCTATTCATGTTATCTCTCACCAGGCTTTGAAAAATATACCCCCCAAAGTCACCAATGCTGATCAGCCCACGTGGAGCTGTAACCACTAATCAGTACTATATGAGCAGACAAGTCTACCAATGGGAAGCCCTCTTTATGCTGCTTTTGGAGATCCTGTTACAGTGTGTAGTAATCTCTTCTACTAGGCCAGACAATTTCCAACCCTTTAATAATAACAGTGTAGATAGTACCCAGGGAAATTCTTGTCAACGTGTCTAGAAAAAATATTTTCATTCTCTTTCCCACTGTCCAAACACAGAACTTATTATTGTCAGGTCCTCCAAAGACAGCTTTGTTCGGGCAGATTACTTTGAGGCTTTATATGCTCTTTTTTTTTTGTGTATATAATTGTGACTCAAGGATCACATATGGAGCCATCAGATGTAAAGACAGTGTTAACCTTGGTCATAGCTTCAAGTTGAAAAATCATTTTAGAGTGTTTATGCTGCTGTTGAGGGCCTAAATTACAGGTTATTTTCAATCCATCCAGCTTCACAGGGGCGTAACTCCCAGAGGCAATGGAGGCGCCTGCCTACAGGCTTCAAGCCCTGATGGGACCCACCACTGAATGTTGATTCTGCATGCTGCAAGTGCTGCTTCCTGTAGAACATCTCAAAGCACTATCCATATAATTCTGTAAGTCATGTGATTCACACACACACACACACACACACACACACACACACACACACACACACACACACACACCGTATTTGTTTTGCCTTTTTTTAAGGAGGAGCACCAGACTCCAACTTGCCTCCAGGCAAGTGGGATGAACGTATGCCCCTCCAGCTCCACCCATTAGAACATGAAAAATAGCTAGAATATTTTATTTATTCAAGTATTCTTCTTACATACAATAGTGGTAATGTTACTATTGTTTTGTAATATTTCATTGTTTTAACTCCACACAATGTAATATTGAGTTTGAATTAATACATCACTTTTCACAATATAGGGAATTTATCATGATGCTAGTAATTAAGTTCTTCAGTTGCTCTCTCTTGAGTTCAATTTCACACAAGTTTGCCTTTACATTTATTATACTATTATAATGATTTAGTCATGGAAATCTACATAAAAAGCCTTAGTGTCTGTCGCCAGCTTTGTGGCAGAACATCAAGCAAAATTTGTAGATCAATATTTACTCCTTGTGGTTTTAGATTTAGAATTGCATTGTAGAGATACTTAACATGTACATTAATTAAATACCTAAATGTGTCACAGAACATGCCTTTGCACACTTGACATTTAATCTTTATTTATTACAATCTCGCATCCATCTGCTATGTCAATAACTTAACAAATGCTAACCAGTAAAGATGGTTACCATGAGAATAGTCTTATTATGCAGTTCTAAGGACTTTAGCAATTACTTTGAGCGTGACTGAGAGTTGGTAAAGCAGAACAAGTGATGGCTACAAGGTCCTTCTATTTTATCAGCCATTAATTAGTACTTTGGGTATACTGGTTGTCATTCCGAGTTGATCGCTAGCTGCATTTGTTCACAGCGCAGCGATCAGGCTAAAAAATGGCAGTTCTGTGCATGTGTATGCGGCGCAATGCGCACGCGCGTCATACGGGCACAACGAACGATGTCGTTTTGCACAGGGTTTAGCGAAGCATTTCAGTCGTATTGGTGGCCGCAGAGTGATTGACATGAAGTGGGCGTTTCTGGGTGTCAACTGACCATCTTCAGGGAGTGTTCGGAAAAACGCAGGTGTGCCAGGAAAACTGCAGGCGTGGCTGGGTGAACGCTTGGCGGGTTTGTGACATCAAAACAGGAACTGAACAGTCTGAAGTAGTGATGTGCACCGGAAATTTTTCGGGTATTGTGTTTTGGCTTTGGATTCAGTACCGCGGGCGTGTTTTGGATTCGGACGCGTTTTGGCAAAACCTCCCTGAAATTTTTTTGTCAGATTTGGGTGTGTTTCGGATTCAGGTGTTTTTTTGCAAAAAAACCTCAAAAACAGCTTAAATCATAGAATTTGGGGGTCATTTTGATCCCATAGTATTATTAACCTCAATAACCATAATTTCCACTCATTTCCAGTCTATTCTGAACACCTCACACCTCACAATACTATTTTTAGTCCTAAAATTTGCACTGAGGTTGCTGGATGACTAAGCGACCCAAGTGGCCGACACAAACACCTGGCCCATCTAGGAGTGGCACTGCAGTGTCAGACAGGATGGCCAATTTAAAAAATAGTCCCCAAACAGCACATGATGCAAAGAAAAAAAGAGGTGCACCAAGGTCGCTGGATGGCTAAGCTAAGCGACCCAAGTGGCCGACACAAACACCTGGCCCATCTAGGAGTGGCACTGCAGTGTCAGACAGGATGGCACTTCAAAAAATAGTCCCCAAACAGCACATGATGCAAAGAAAAAAAGAGGTGCACCAAGGTCGCTGGATGGCTAAGCTAAGCAACCCAAGTGGCCAACACAAACACTTGGCCCATCTAGGAGTGGCACTGCAGTGTCAGACAGGATGGCACTTCAAAAGATAGTCCCCAAACAGCACATGATGCAAAGAAAAAAGAGGTGCACTAGGGTCGCTGGATGACTAAGCTAAGTGACCCAAGTGGCCGACACAAACACCTGGTCCATCTAAGAGTGGCACTGCAGTGTCAGACAGGATGGCACTTCAAAAAATAGTCCCCAAACAGCACATGATGCAAAGAAAAAAAGTTGCACCAAGGTCGCTGGATGGCTAAGCTAAGTGACCCAAGTGGCCGACACAAACACCTGGCCCATCTTGGAGTGGCACTGCAGTTTTCTAGCGAGAGGATGAGTGCTTCCATCCTTGTGTGAATCTGAACCACTAGCCATGAACATAGGCCAGGGCCTCAGCCGTTCCTTGCCACTCCGTGTCGTAAATGGCATATTGGCAAGTTTACGCTTCTCATCAAATGCTTTTAATTTTGATTTTTGGGTCATTTTTCTGAACTTTTGTAGTATACTTGCAGAGCCGGCCCTAACCAATTTGATGCCCTAGGCAAGATTTTGGTTGGTGCCCCCTAGCACCGCCACTAGTTCTGCAGGAGATGCCTGGCATGAGTCAGCTGGTAGCTCTGCTAACGTCGGGTGCCTTTTGTTTATGAAAATGCATCTTATTATTTGTATTACTATGTGGCTAGGATGCACAAGCAGCTTCTGCTGATTAAAATGATATACAGCATGTCTTTATTCTGTGTGCGACTGTGGCTGTATCTGCATACAAAATGCTACATTACAGTGATTTCCAGGAATACACTGCAATGTAACATTTCGTATGCAGATACAGCCGCAGTCACACACAGAATATAGGCATGCCACATATCATTTTAATCAGCAGAAGCTGCTGGTGCCCCTAAGCATACCAAATGCCCTAGGCAATTGCCTAGTTTGCCTATGCCTAAGGCCGGCTCTGTATACTTGACAACACAGGGGTAGAGCAGTGGACTACTGTACCGTACTGCTATATATATACTGGTGGTCACAGCAAAATTCTGCACTTTCCTCCTACTATATACTGCGCACAACTAAAATGCAGCACAGGTATGGATGCATAGTATACTTGACGACACAGAGGTAGAGCAGTGGACTACTGTACCGTACTGCTATATATACACTGGTGGTCAGCAAAATTCTGCACTGTCCTCCTACTATATACTGCGCACAACTAAAATGCAGCACAGGTATGGATGCATAGTATACTTGACGACACAGAGGTAGAGCAGTGGACTACTGTACCGTACTGCTATATATATACTGGTGGTCAGCAAAATTCTGCACTGTCCTCCTACTATATACTGCGCACAACTAAAATGCAGCACAGGTATGGATGCATAGTATACTTGACGACACAGAGGTAGAGCAGTGGACTACTGTACCGTACTGCTATATATTTACTGGTGGTCAGCAAAATTCTGCACTGTCCTCCTACTATATACTGCGCACAACTAAAATGCAGCACAGGTATGAATGCATAGTATACTTGATGACACAGAGGTAGAGCAGTGGACTACTGTACCGTACTGCTATATATATACTGGTGGTCACAGCAAAATTCTGCACTGTCCTCCTACTATATACTGCGCACAACTAAAATGCAGCACAGGTATGGATGCATAGTATACTTGACGACACAGAGGTAGAACAGTGGACTACTGTACCGTACTGCTATATATATACTGGTGGTCAGCAAAATTCTGCACTGTCCTCCTACTATATACTGCGGACAACTAAAATGCAGCACAGGTATGGATGCATAGTATACTTGACGACACAGAGGTAGAGCAGTGGACTACTGTACCATACTGCTATATATATACTGGTGGTCAGCAAAATTCTGCACTGTCCTCCTACTATATACTGCGGACAACTAAAATGCAGCACAGGTATGGATGCATAGTATACTTGACGACACAGAGATATAGCAGTGGACTACTGTACCGTACTGCTATATATATATACTGGTGGTCAGCAAAATTCTGCACTGTCCTCCTACTATATACTGTGCACAACTAAAATGCAGCACAGGTATGGATGCATAGTATACTGTACTTGACGACACAGAGGTAGAGCAGTGGACTACTGTACCGTACTGCTATATATATACTGGTGGTTAGCAAAATTCTGCACTGTCTTCCTACTACAGTATATACTGCGCACAACTAAAATGCAGCACAGGTATGGATGCATAGTATACTTGACGACACAGAGGTAGAGCAGTGGACTACTGTACCGTACTGCTATATATATACACTGGTGGTCAGCAAAATTCTGCACTGTCCTCCTACTATATACTGTGCACAACTAAAATGCAGCACATGTATGGATGCATAGTATACTTGACGACACAGAGGTAGAGCAGTGGACTACTGTACCGTACTGCTATATATATACAGGTGGACAGCAAAATTCTGCACTGTCCTCCTACTATATACTGCGGACAACTAAAATGCAGCACAGGTATGGATGCATAGTATACTTGACGACACAGAGGTAGAGCAATGGACTACTGTACCATACTGCTATATATATACTGGTGGTCACAGCAAAATTCTGCACTGTCCTCCTACTGTATACTACAATGCAGCACAGATATGAAGCGTTTTTCATGCAGATAACATAAATATTTTCAGCACACTGAGCACAGATATTTGCAGCACACTGAGCACAGATATTTGCAGCACATTGAACACAGAAACTGAGAGAACGCAGCCACGTCCTCTCGCTATCATCTCCAAAGCACGAGTGAAATTGGTGGCGACGCGCGGCTCCTTATATAGAATACGAATCTTGCAAGCTTCCGACAGCGGGATGATGACGTTCGGGCGCGCTCGGGTTAACCGAGCAAGGCGGGAAGATCCGAGGCTGCCTCGGAACCGTGTAAAATGGGTGAAGTTCGGGGGGGGGGGGGTTCGGATCCTGTGGAACCGAACCCGCTCATCACTAGTCTGAAGTGATCGCAAGCGCCGAGTAGGTTTTGAGCTACTCTGAAACTGCACAAAAAACTTTGTAGTCGCTCTGCGATACATTCGTTCGCACTTCTGCTAAGCTAAAATACACTCCCAGTGGGCGGCGGCATAGTGTTTGCACGGCTGCTAATAACTGCTAGCGAGCGATCAACTCGGAATGACCACCACAATACGATAATTTGTCATAATTAACTAGGTATATATCCATCATCTGTTGTATGAAGAGAAATGTAAAAGATTTTAGAAAAACAGATATGTGAATTAATATACAGTTGAAACTGTATGTTTTAGATAACTGGTCACTCTAACTCCTGTTTATACAATTGATGTACATGTTCTAGAGCAATGGTTCTCAAATTCAATTCTCAGGACCCCAAACTTATTCACTGACACATTTTTTAATATCTACAAGCAAAGCTAATTATTTCACTTGTTGTTCTGTGAGAAGACCTGGAAAGCATGAACTGTTGGGGATCCGGAGGACCAGTTTGAGAACCACTTTTCTAGAGAGTGCTGTATTAGCCCCATCCACTCAGATGATCTATGTGGTCATGGCATGGCAAAAACCATACAATAAATTTGTCAGTGGTTACACAATTATACAATTTGTCAGTCAACCTCTTCACTACTGTAGTTACACAACATAGTTACTGAGACATTCCATATGTATATACGAGCATGTAGCATGCATTTGTGGCATTTTATGCTATGTGGAGTTAACCTATGACTATATTAAGGTTCATTTACTAATCTTAAAAATCGAGGACACATAGGGGGATATTCAATTGTTTGAAAAGTCAGTTGGGTGTCTGTATTTTCCTATCTAATAGACAGGAAAAAAGAGACACCCAACTGACTTTTCAAACATTTGAATTTCCCCCATAGTGTATCTATAGGTCTACAAATAAACGTAATAATGGCCTTGCCCATTTAAAGGAACATATCCACTAAGTGGTCTCTGGAAACATACTTGTTATCAATCCACATTCATGAGTTGGTGAATAGTTTGGAAAAGCATCTGGCGAAAGCATAACAACATCACATTAAGGTCCAAACTATTTCCGTACCATCACAAACTTGTCAAGAACAACTTTTTATTTTTGTCCCTTAATTAAAATGTTATTTAGTCTTATTTATAGTTTTAATAAATCATAACAGTGAGGTTACATCATGGCATGTGTAATTTTTGTGATACAATGTAACATTTGTGATACATTGATCATATAATTGTAACACCAACTCCCGATGGACAAAACAGACAAGTACATTTAATGAAACGTACTGTATGTCTATAACATTTCCTACTCTGTTTAATTAAATTTATAAACATAATAGCTTATGCACATATTTATTATACGTTATACTATCTAAAGTCAATAGGGGTGATTCAGTTAGTCACAGTAAATGACCGTAGCTAATTGATCCCCTGGGGGATATTCCATTGTCCCCAATAGTTGGCACTATCTGGGATTTTTTTCCACCTGCCTAGAGGCAAGAGGAAAACAAATCCCTGATAAGTGTCATTTTTTTGTGGCCGCAATTGAGCATACACATGCCCAACTGCTAACAAATTTGCTGCTGCGATCAACTCTGAATCACTCCCAAAAATCGAAACAGTAGCATGAGAAATCTGAGTTAAGGGATATGTAAGCATAAATTCACTACATAAAGAGAGGCATGTGCTGTAAATCACTGGCTTTGGTGTTAAATTAAATAATTTATATTACTACTTTTGTGAGGTGCCTCACTTAAAAAAAAAGTTACAGATTATACAGTATAAGTGACCTTATCTAGTAATGTGTTAAATAATACCAATATCAGTTGCCACTTATTATATGGTCAGGCCTGCCTGAGGAGAGGTACAGTATAGGTGAAATAAGAACTTGTTCTATAATAGTTAAATGAGTCGGGCAGCAGCCCAAAAACAAAATGTTCAAAATTGAAATTCAAAATATCTACACATTCAAATATGGGGACATTTTTTTTCCAAAACTGTATTTTTGCTTAAGCACTGTGGAAGTAAATAATCAATGTTTATATCATGTTTAAAATTTCATAACAACACACCAGAAGTATAAAATTCAATACTAATCATGATCATTAAAAAAAAAAAAAGCACTTGTATAAATATATATATATCCTGACGAAAGGTTTCAAGCATAAACTCTGAAATGTTGACCTGAAAACTCTGTGAGTCTGAGTCTTTCTTACAAGCCGACCGAGTGCTGCCTTTTGCCATTTATATATATATATATATATATATATACAAAACAGTCCAGGCAAGCAGCGGCACTCGGTGTCTTCAGAGCAGATACTTAAAAACAGCGGTGAGTTTAATACATCACATCAAAACAGAGTCCAACGTTTTGGGGCGTTGTCACCCCTTTGTCAAGGTGAAAAATGCATATATGTGCCAAGGTAAGTGAACTATGTGTTTTAGACAGGTAATAGCAACACAAATCTTAATACACCCCTCAACTATAACTGAGTGGCAGCTTTTCACAATAAGATGTGTGTTAGTGAGACACACAAGTGGTAGTAATATAATATGTTGGAGTGAATATAGCGCCTATTGGTGTGGAAAAATAATAAAAAATTGGGATACAAAGATACACTTAGTTTCCTTTATATTAAAGTCTTCAGTCAAATGACCGTGGCAGAATTCAAGTTATATGCAAAACAAACAAAGAACAATAAAAACATATTTCAACCTGTTATGGTGCAATGAATGGTTGTGCATATATAAGTTCTTCTCATATAAAGGAACTGTATTTAGAAACTATTGCAAGTTCCAAAAAAACAGTGTAGAATGTTTTTTATATATAAAAACAATAATTTAATTGACATAATATTCCAAGTGGCAACCGAAAGGTATAACTTCCAATGCATTTCATCCTAGCTTGTGGATTTCATCAAGGGGTTCCCCCTCCCCATATTTGAAATAGGGAAGGCACCTTTGCCAAAAAAGAGGTGTGGCCACTCAACAATACCCCAATTCAAATAACACCACAGTAGTGTTTCTTACTCACATTACACAGCACAGTAATGCACATTATTCATGTTATGCTACACTGTAGTACCCCTTATACACATTATGCCATACAGTAGTGCCTATATATATATATATATATATATATATATGAAGGCGTGCATGCTCCTGGGAGAGTGGGCATGGCCTCACAAATTTATATTATGATATCAAACTAGAAATATATAATCACACCCGACACATGCACACACACAATTAGCAGCCTACACACAATACCCATAGTAGCTCTCCTTACACATAATGTCCCCAGTATAGTGTCAGATGCACATAATGTCCCCCAGTATAGTGCCAGTTACACATAATGCCTCCGAGTATAGTGCCTCATACACATAAGCCCCTACAGTGCCAGACACTCGTATGCCCCTACAGTGCCGTGCACTCAAATGCCCCCACAGTGCCAGACACATGTATACCCCCACAGTGCCAGATACACGTATGCCCCCACAGTGCCGGATACACGTATGCCCCCACAGTGCCATATACACGTATGCCCCACAGTGCCAGACACACATATGCCCCATGTTGATTTTACTATTGAAGTCAGCACTTTTAGGTAGATTCAGTTTTAGAGGGGGCAGCTATCCCCCCACCCCCGTGTAGTTCCGCAACATCAGGGATGCCCATTAATGATCAATGAATGCAGCAGCAGCAGCCACTGTAATTGGCGCTGGGGTCCAGCACCGCACCACAATACAGACAAGAAACTCTACATAAACTACACCTCCCAACAGCCGCTGCTGCATGCTGTGATCATTACTGGGCATCCCTGCTGGTGAGGAACTACACAGGGGTGGGGGGATAGCTGCTGCCACTAAAAGTGAATCTACCTACTGCCCTCGGGTGGCACCTCTGGACGGCGCCTCTCCTCAGCTGGCGCCCCTGGCAAGTGCCATCCTGGCCAATAGGAAGATCACCCCTGGTTACAGGGAAGAATTTTTAAAAAAAAAGTCTTTACCTGAAGTAGTAGGTGTACTGTAGGTCAACCTCTCCCCCGTTTAATGCATCTGTAGATATTCACCTGTGCTATGTGATGTTAGCAGTGCAGATGATAGCCCCATCTGATAAAGCAAAATAAATTGTCACATTAGTCTATTTGTGGTAATAAACAGTGCATGGTATTGTTTATTGTATAGACAATAATTAAAATATGCAAAAGTTATAAATGTGTGTCATTGTATTGGACATTGTGAATTTCTTCTGCACTTTTGTACGCTTGTAAGCAAAACTAATAACTGCAAGTGTTACTATATGATGATCACCACTGGCTAATGGCAACTGGTAGCTATAGCAATAGACTGTCATCTTTAGCAAGGGGCACCACAAATTTTTAGGTTGGGGGGGTAGCAAAATATAATTTCATTTTAGCACCCCTAAATTGCTGAATGTCCCACCCCCCCTCAAGGACAGCTGGACTTACTTACCACACCGCCAAGAAGATGACAGATCTATCTATTTAGGGGGAAAGGGGTAGGATGAGCTGTAAGAGGGGGAGAAGAAGGGCTAAGGGGGAGCTGAGGTGGAAGTGGGAGGGAACATATGAAGTGGGAGGTGAGAAGGGCACAGTGATTAGCCACATACTGTATGGGCTAGAGCTGGGTGCAGGGGGAGAAGGGCCCTGGATGCAGGTGGAGAAGGGCTATGGAGAGGGAGTGTCAGGAATCGGGACTTAACGTCACAG